>NC_090354.1:4839798-4983724 GCF_035084215.1 Heptranchias perlo
CTTCCGGAGATTGGCTGTTGTTGGTGTTGAGTATTGATGCTGTCGCAGCGATGCCGTCATCGTGGGGGATACTGGTGTATAGTGCCAAGACGTCCATCGTGGTGAGAAGTGTTCCTGGTTCAACTGGTCCGTGGGTACTGAGTTTTTGTAGGAAGTCTGTAGTGTCGCGACAGAAGCTGGGGGTTCCCTGTACGATGGGTTTCAGGATGCCCTCGATGTATCCAGAGAGGTTCTCACACAGGGTTCCGTTGCCTGATACGATGGGACGTCCGGGTGTGTTGGCTTTGTGTATCTTTGGGAGGCAGTAGAAGTCTCCCACGCGGGGATTACGTGGGATGAGAGTGCGTAGGATGCTTTGAAGGTCTGGATCGAAGGTCTTGATCAGTTTGTTGAGCTGGTGGGTGTGTTCTTTGGTCGGATCTGCGGGTAACCGTCTGTAGTGTTCCTGGTTGTCCAGTTGTCGGTATGCTTCTTTGCAATAGTCTGTTCTGTTCTGTATGACTATGGCTCCTCCTTTGTCCGCTGGTTTGATGACGATGTTGCGGTTGGTCTTGAGAGCGTTGATGGCGTTGCGTTGTGCTCGGGTGACATTCTGGACTGTCTTCTGAGTGTGGCTGATGAATCTGGCATTGACGCATTTCCTGACAGCTTGAGCATACATGTCCAGCTGAGGGCAGCGACCCTCCGGAGGAGTCCAGTTTGACTCTTTCCTCTTCGGTTGCTGTACCGCGGATCCCTCTGTCTGCTGTTCCGGATCGTCGATTGTCTCATTGGGTTCGCTGCTGAAATCTTGGGGTTTGTGGTAGAATTCCCGGAGCCTCATTCTCCTGATGAATTCCTCTGTGTCCGCCGCGAGACTAGTGGGGTCCATTTTGGTAGTGGGGCAGAAATTGAGCCCTCGGCTGAGAACTTCGATTTCGTCTGGTTGAAGGGTGTGGTTGGATAAATTGACAATAGACTTCCCTGTGGTTGCAACCGTGGTACCAGGGGAAGCTTGGTCGTTGCTGGTGGTGATGCCGAGTTTCTCAAGCTTCCTGCTCTTGGTTTTCATGTAGGCAGCGTAGTTCCGTTGCCTCGTCTGTTTGGCGGTATAACGTAGCTGGTCTGCTGTGTCCTGAGTACAGGTTGAGAGTATGGACTCTATCTTGGTTTCAATGTTATTTGTAGCTTTGGTTAGGGCCACTTCGGTGCTCTGGCAAGATCGGAAACCTGATTAGAGAGATTCAAACAGGAAATTCTGGGAAAGAGGAGCACTGATTTGGGGGCAGCACTTTTCCTCTTCTAACCAGCAACACGTCCCGTTCACCTATCACCCCTGTGCTCACTGACCTACGTTGGCCCCCGATTCTCCCAACAACTCCAATTTAAAATTCTGCTCCTTGTGTTTAAATCCTTAGATGGTCTCGCCCCTCCGTATCTCTGTAATCGCCTCAGCCCTACACTCCAACCCAGAACTCTTGTGTTCCTTCACCTGGCCTCTTGTGCATCCCCCAACTGACGGCCATGCCGTAAGCCGTCAAGAACCTTTGCTCTGGAACTCCCTCCCTTAACTCCTCTGCCCCCCTCTCCTTTAAGACCTCCTTAAAACTCACCTCTTCGACCAAGCTTTTGCTCACTCCTCCTAAATCTACTACTTTGGCTCGGCATCCATTTTTATCAGATCATACTTCTGTGAAGTGCCTTGGATCGTTCTTCTGTGTTAATGGTGCTACATAAATGCAAGTTGTTGTAGCTTTGCTATGTCAGCTCAGTCAACACAAAGGAGGACTTTGTTGGCAAGTATTGGGTACTGTTCATTGAGGATACATTCTGCATCTCTGCTGACATGACCAGGAATGGAACGGGAATTAGTGGGACTCCATTGTTGCAAGTGTGTTTAAAATAGACTCTATTGTACTAGCTGTTTGCTGCTACTGTTAGTATCCCATCAGAATATGATAGATAGATGGATATGTGTGTGGCTACAGTCCGTATATGCATAAAGTGATCTGATTATAAACTATAAAAGCTAAGTCATCTGAATCACATGGTCAGATTCCAATTTTGATTAACACTTCCAGGTATTCACTATAATACGTAACTGGTAAATTGCCCATGGTCAGTTGATGAATATAAGTTGTCCTTGTACAAAAGATGGTGAAGAAACTTAGCCCATGGAGCCACTTAGTGGCAAGAGCTTGTAATTACAGGGTAGCTGCTGAAATGGCAAAATTGAATGGGAAATATAAGCAATTTACATTAGGGAATGTTGGCAAGTATTGGGTACTGTTTCACATCGTTCACCTGACGAAGGAGGAAGCCTCCGAAAGCTTGTGAATTTAAAATAAAATTGCTGGACTATAACTTGGTGTTGTAAAATTGTTTACATTAGGGAATGTTGACATAAATTTTAATCATGTTTTTCTGTCAAGAGGAAGTAAGGTTTGTGGATGGGTGGTGTACGCCTTAAACAAGGCATTTAATATATAGGTAAGCTTCTACTCAGCATTAAAGGAAAATAATATAGTTGGAATATTTTAAATGCATTGCATTCTTTAAGTCTCCTTGTGCAAAAATTGTTTTAAACTCTTAGAAGAGAAAATCAGCATTTTAGCTGATTCCCTGCAGTCTTATGGAGACAGAATGTTTCGGGTTAAGAAATTGCTGAACAGTCCCTCAGCTGGTATCCACCACAGGCTTAGTCAGCAAATGAATCTTTTGAATCCAAGGCAGTCATCATCCTTTTTATCCCTTGAAACTATGAGTCATTTTGTAATTAAATACCAAGAAAGTAAACAGTTGCACTTAGTATCTGTTGATTCATTTACTCTTCAATACTTGGCTCGAAACTTCAAACTTCACAAATGTGAGGATATTCCATTCAAATTCTTGGAATAACTAAGTCCTTTTCACTTAAGAACGTTCACTTTTCTTGCTATAGATTCTGCACATTGATTTAGCAAATTTCATGTTCTGATTGTGGATGCATCATACTTTGTTGGGACTTCAGTACGGCAGAATCCTGTTGCCGTTTAAGTTTCTTATCACCGTTTTTCTCTTTCAGCATTTGTACCAGATTGCCCAGGAGTGAGCCGCATCCCCCATGATCGAGGCGTATATGTCCTAGGTTGCACAGCTCTGGGTTAACAATTACTTTATTTGTCGTAACAGTGAACACTGGAACTTATGTCGGATTCCCACCACATATTCAGTCTATTTGAATGTGGAAACATCACACTCAGAAGCAGACTGTTGCAGGCTAAAATGGCTTCAGTGTTTATTTACACTTAAATCATAAAGAAGTTTAGCAGCTAAGCAATACCATAAGCATGAGACAATTTTGCCATATGTGTACATCCTAGAAAGGTCTTTTTAAGGGCTGTTAGCATTGTTTCTATGGTAACCCTGGTTAAGAGGAACAGCACTTTGTCCCAATTCCATCCACCTTTTTGTTTTTTGCTAAACTTATCAATTTCATTTGTTTCAAGAAATCGTGATAACATTTTAACTATTACCTCACTTATCAGTGATTGAATTATTTTGCACTATATGGATGTCTGTTGGGCTCTGGCATATTGTTGCGATAGACCCAGAGGTGTATGTCTGTCGAGACATTTATTTCCACTCGATGGATTTATAAAATTATTTATTTGTTTGAATAAGCTGGCCTTGTACTACCAAGTAGAAGAAAAACTATTTATACAGCACAAGGAACAGCTTCAAATTGATTTCTCTTGATTCAGTTTGCCTCCATACCTTATCCAAACATTACTCTTTGAATCTTTCTGCTGAAGGTATACACTTTGTCTTGGTGCTCAAAATGGCCTTAACATCAGGTCATGGAGTATACCACCTCATTTATTTTGTTTTGCTTTCGCATAACCCCACTGCATGCTTATTGACGGTGGAAACCGGGAGAGTCCTGGATAACGGACAAACTATGACACCTTCTGGCAATTCTTTGCAATAGACCTTTGTTGCAGATTTTTAAAAATTCTGAGCGCCATTATTTAAAAGTGACACTGAGAATGATCCCATGTACTTTTCCTTTTACAAAACAACTTGTAATTGACTGTTGAAATGTATCGTATGCATTGGACCCTGTTTGAATTCCTTTAATTCGTTTCCGTTGGTTCATTTCTTATTTAAATTTTTCCACTTTTTTTAAGACCCCCACACCGTGCATTATTTCCTGATTGAAGGAATCAGGTGATCTATTCCCAGGCTTCTTTTGAACTCACATACAGGAACTACATGAGAGCGATATATGGGCTAATTTTTCCCTGGTGGAATTGGGGGCTTCCCATGATGGGAAATTATTTCATTTTGATTCTTTCTTTGCTTTCAAAAGATGTTTTTGCTTTTATCAGGTCTCGCTTAAATAGTACTCACTCTTACTGCACTTTATCTTAAGCAGCAATTGCTCTTATGTGGGGTTTCCTATAGTTATTGTATTTCTACACTTGAAAGCTTTCCTTTGGCTTTATGTCTTGAATGTCACCAGGTAGCAGATAGTGAAAAGGGAACCTTTTTTGTATATCTGAAGCTAAATTCCGTTGAGATTTGTTTTACTAAAATCCCCACTAAATGTTAAAGAAGTTGTATTAAATCCACAATTAATTATCCCCTCCCCAATAAATTTTTGAAGGATTGGTTTCATTATCGCTTTATTTTTTTTCCAAGCGGAAGTTCCCACCATAGTTACTTAGTCCCACCCACGAAAGGTCATCAAAGTTATCTGCAGCGTGTGACCTGTACTTACTGCTTCTGTGAAGGATGTTGGCTATCTTTCCCAACATCCAACACGATGACCTCATGCCTCTTAAGCTGGGTTGTGAGAAGCACAGAAATAAAAAGCACTCAAATAGACAATATGCTAAATTTAGTTTAATAATATCTTAGACACTGAACAGATTCAAATTGTAGGTTATCTAGGAGTGGTTGGAATTTGTCAGTGAATTTCAATATGCTGTTTTACAAATGTGCTTAATGACTAAAGGACTTTTAAAAAAAAAAGAACTTTTTTTAACCAGCTTAATATTTGCTTATTAACAATAATTGTATTCAAAGAACTATGTGGTACATTGTGTAACACCCATACTCCACTACTGCTACACACCAAATAGTTCCCAAATATGGAAGCGAAAGGTGAAAGTTTCGACAAAATCATATATCAGTTACTGAATGAGCAAAGTTTGAATACCCAGTTTTTGGCAAAAGGTTTTTTTGGCACTGAGTTGCAAAAAAAAAAGTTTTATTTACTGAAAGTTCTGTTGAACTTGACTTATATTTGTGTTGATTCTGAATGGTGGAGGTGTGAAGTACTCTGTAGGATTCAGTACAACTTTAACTGATGAATTATTGCCTTTAGGAATAGCATTGTTTTTGTTGGAATTCATGGAATAGATTTTTTTTCTTCAACCATTTTCAGCCATTCCTGCATGCTATTCTTTTTATGTTCCTCCTGAATGGGAAAGCGGGAGTACAGTGGAATTCCTGCCTGCCCATTTGTCCGTCTCTTGCGAAAATGACTCCAACAAAGCTTTACAAATTTTCACTGGATTTTACCGGTAAATTGCCTGGTGGACAAGCTCCCCCATCGAGGTTTAGTCAAAATAAGTGAATAATAAAGAAAGCCGCTACACCATTTGTGACAACAGAAACAATTATTAAGATTTGTATGTATGTGAGCATATATATGGTTTAAAGAATAATAATCACCAGGAAATAATATGCAAGATTGGAACTGTTGCATATGCAAACTACAAAGGATGGATTCAACACCAACCAGTGAGCAAAACCCCATTAACAATTATCAGTTTGCTAGTCAGCAATTGTATTTCATGTAAATTCTTCCTACGGAGGCCTGGAGAGGCTTAGAAAGCTGACTTCTACCAAAAACGTAATTTTCCAATGACCATGCAATTCTTGGAATTGATTACATAAGTACGTGCTAAAAGCATGTAAGCAATATGGGTAGTGGTGTAGCTGCCAATAGAATTCGGCCATCAACTACCTGTGCAGTTGTTTTTTTTCAAAGAGGCCACTGAGGCCTTTATGTGTGGTGTTGGTTGGACTGAAAGACCAAGATAAGCATCAAAGACAAAAATTTAAATTTAAGAAAATTATGAGAGTTAAATAAAAGACAGAAGAAGTGAAGAAGAATGAGAAATAAGACAGACGTGAGACACAAAGTCTCATCAGACAAGGAAAGAACATACGCAAGAGAAAGGAACAAGGACGGTTGATGAAAAAATGGAAAGAGAGAGGTGCTGAAAGTAGAAAAATAGAAATATTAGCAGGGAGACCAAATATTCTGACTGTTTATTTAAAGACATTCTAAGAGGTTAAGATTCTTGTTTCTGTGGAATATGAACAGAGTGTATGACATAAGCAGTGTTGCCATTAATTCCACCAACATTCTCTTTTTTGAATGGTTTGTGTGCTCACAATGTAGAATATCCTGTCCAACGCATGAAAATGTGTAAAAGGAAATATGCCCATCCTATTTGTGTTGAATACGTGTTGTTCCTTAAACTTTCTACTTGTTTTTTTCATTACAAACCTGTTTACAACCAGGTAAAAATGAATGTTGGTGACTGTGATATGTATTTTTTTTAAAAAACTGTCGGTAACAAAATATATAACAAAATCATGAAAATATGATTCATGAAGTTCTTACCCATGTTTCTTGGTGTAAGTGTAAGAAAGAAAGATCTTGCATTTATATAGCATTTTTCATTCTCTCAGGACGTCCCAAAGTGCTTCATAGCCAATTAAATACTTTGAAGTGTAGTCACAGTTGTTATGTAGGCAAAAACGGCTGCCAAATTGCCAACAGAAGGTTCCACAAACAGCAATGAGATAAATGACCAGTTGATCTGTTTTGGTGGTGCTGATTAAGGGGGGAATGTTGACTAAGACACTGAGAGAACTCCTCTGGTCTTCAAATAAGGCAGTGGAATCTTTTACGTCCAGCTGCGTTGGTAGACTCCAAGGTTTACCATCTCATCCAAAAGGCTGACCTCCAACAATGTAGCACTCTCTCAGTACTGCACTGAGATGTCAGCTTAGATTATTTGTCCAAATTCTGGAGTGGGACTTGCAACCATGACCTTCTGTGAGAGTGTTACTATTGAGCCAAGCTGACATTAAGTTCTGTCTACGGTTATATAAAGATTTTACCTCCACACCTGTCTACCAGGGATCAGACAGACTTGTCACTTTCAATAAACTGCATTACCCTGATCCCAGTTTACAAACAGACTTTTTACCCTTGTGAAGCTTCATAGCTCTGCTTCTGTTATACTGGTGGGGAACATAGAATAACACACAAGAAGAAAGTAAAGGCAAAGCCAAAGGTCCAAATTGAATCCATTTTGGAATGGTATCCATTGAACCTGAGCTAGCCCAATTAGAGTATGATTTTTGGGTTCAGTTTAGTACTTCTCCCTAAAAGCATAAAGTGATGTGTCCTAATTGCATTCCATGAACAGACTGTCTTGATTTCAATAAGTGCTTTATCCTAACATTTTATTCCTTAGAAACCATTTTGCGTATAAGTTTGCCCAACATTTGGTTGAAACAGATGTTTCCATTTTAACCCATCTCAGCTGCTTCATCAATGACCTTCCCTCTATCATAGGGTCAGAAATGGGGATGTTCGCTGATGATTGCACAGTGTTCAGTTCCATTCGCAACCCCTCAAATAATGAAGCAGTCCGAGCCGGCATGCAGCAAGACCTGGACAACATCCAGGCTTGGGCTCATAAGTGGCAAATAACATTCGTGCCAGGCAATGACCATCTGCAACAAGAGAGAGTCTAACCACCTCCCCATGACATTCAACGGCATTACCATCGCCGAATCCCCCACCATCAACATCCTGGGGGTCACCATTGACCAGAAACTTAACTGGACCAGCTACAAGAGCAGGTCAGAGGCTAGGTATTCTGCTGTGAGTGACTCACCTCCTGACTCCCCAAAGCTTTTCCACCATCTACAAGGCACAAGTCAGGAGTGTGATGGAATACTCTCCACTTGCCTGGATGAGTGCAGCTCCAACAACACTCAAGAAGCTCGACACCATCCAGGACAAAGTAGCCTGCTTGATTGGCACCCCATCCACCACCCTAAACATTCACTCCCTTCACCACCAGCGCACAGTGGCTGCAGTGTGTACCATCCACAGGATGCACTGCAGCATCTCGCCAAGGCTTCTTCGACAGCACCTCCCAAACCCGCGACCTCTACCACCTAGAAGGACAAGAGCAGCAGGCACATGGGAACAACACCACCTGCATGTTCCCCTCCAAGTCACACGCCATCCCGACTTGGAAATATATCGCCGTTCCTTCATCGTCGCTGGGTCAAAATCCTGGAACTCCCTTCCTAACAGCACTGTGGGAGAACCTTCACCACACGGACTGCAGCGGTTCAAGAAGGCGGCTCACCACCACCTTCTTAAGGGCAATTAGGGATGGGCAATAAATGCTGGCCTCGCCAACGTCGCCCACATCCCATGAACGAATTTTTAAAAAATCCAAATATAGCTACAACGTGCTCTGTCATATTTTCTTTTGGCTCTTATTTGACTAGAAGAGGGAACATATCATTGTACTCATCCATCCACCTCATATAGTTAAAAGATGTTGTTGATTTATATTTGCAGTAAAGTTCAGGCAGTAAATTTAATTTGCAGTACTCCTAGCATTAAAATGATGCAACATTTCAGTGTGATATTGGGGAGGAGGGATGCCTGAACATAAAAGGAATTTTATTTTATATGTATGCATAATACGGCCCAAATGTGATATTGTCTGTGTCCTAATATGTTCTTCTCTGAGTGTTTATATCTGGTCCTGCATATAAGGACAGGCATACATGGACATGCACCTAACAATTCTATAAATTGAGGAAAGAGAAACAAAATGCTTAAAAGTAACAACAGTTCTGGCAATTTAACTTTTTTGAAGCATGTACCTTAAGTTTGAGGGATTGTACTTATAACAGTTGACAAGTTGAGTGATAAACTTCACCTCAGCAGTGTTTTCACAAGGAACACAAATCCATAGCCGGATACTTTGCTCGGTTATTTTCTCAGTTCTGGTAACTTAACATTTTGTGGTTCCCTTATGCAAGGCATTGTTTACTCAGAACTTGCTCAGTTGCATTTTCAACATATGTGATTAGTTTATCAGAAGCAAAGATTTTCTTTTGTTGGATTTTGTCACATTTTCGACATTGATTGTGTTCTTCACAAAAGCCTCTTCAATGGTTGTTATTAAAGGGAATTACAACGAATATTTAATGTCTATGATTTACCAAGCACTTATTAACAGCTGATGGTAGCCATGATAATTACTTGGAATAAAATTTGATGGTAGTAGTTTGAGTGCAACAAGTAGAACCCTTAATTGTTCCTTACTGTGTTAAATGTATAAATGATGGTATTCATTTGTTTAAATGACAAAAAGAATATCCACCAACCCTATAATAAGCTCTATTTGCAACCAACACTTTGAAAACAATTAAACAAAATCAATTGCCTATTAAGCAGACAGGGGAATGCTTACTTCACTTTTGGTACAACACAAAAACATCAATAACCTAATTACAGCTACAATGTCAAACACACAAAAAACTAGAAAAATAATAGTTTTCAATTGCCTCTGACAAATTCTGCTCACCCATGTCATATCAAAAAGGCTTCAAGGTTCAGATGTGAGTCCCTCTTTTACAAGGGCACCATTTCTAACCAGCCAGAACGTGTTTACAATGCAGGCAGTACCAGATATCTGCCACTAGAGAGAGCTTTAGTTTTTGTTAAACCCCAGGACCACAATATTTTACCATTAGATGCAGCTTTATAATTCTTGAGTACCTGAACATTTTGACACTGTTGAGTACTGGACATCATTCACGCAGGAATGAATGATGCAGAAGCAACACTCAAGAAGCTCAACACCATCCAGGACAAAGCAGCCCGCTTGATTGGCACCCCTTTCACCGCCTTAAACATTCACTTCCTCCACCACCAGCGCACTGTGGCTGCAGTGTGTATCATCTACAAGATGCACTACAGCAACTCGCCAAGGCTTCTTCAACAGCACCTCCCAAACCTGCGACCGTTACCACCTAGAAGGACAAGGACAAGGGCAGCAGGCGCATGGGAACACCACCACCTGCACGTTCCCCTCCAAGTCTCACACAATCCTGACTTGGAAATATATTGCCGTTCCTTCATTGTCGCTGGGTCAAAATCCTGGAACTCCCTATCTAACAGCACTGTGGGAGTACCTTCACCACACAGACTGCAGTGGTTCAAGAAGGCTGCTCACCACCACCTTCTCCAGGGCAATAAGGGGTGGGCAATAAATGCTGGCCTCGCCAGCGATGCCCTCATCCCATGAATGAACAAAAAAAAGGCAGAGCCATTTTGACCTGCCTCTGTCAGATGGCTTGGCAAACACTGCACAAACTAGCTCCTAGGGGAAGACAGCTTGTGGACCTCAAAATTTCCTCAGATAATGTTTAAACAAAGCATTTTCACACTGTTACATAGCAGACAGGCGTTTCTGCGGCCGCAACCGAGACTCCAGGATGGTGTGTTGCCTCCCTGGTGCAAGGATCAAGGACGTCTCGGAGCGGCTACAGAACATTTTGGAGGGGGAGGGCGAACAGCCAGCTGTCGTGGTGCACATAGGCACCAACGATATAGGTAAAAAAGGGGATGAGGTCCTAAAAGCAGAATATAGGGAGTTAGGAGGTAAATTAAAAAATAGGACCTCAAAGGTAGTAATCTCAGGATTGCTGCCAGTGCCACGTGCTAGTCAGAGTAGAAATAGGAGGATATTTCAAATGAATACGTGGCTAGAGGAATGGTGCAAGGGGGAGGGATTCAAATTCCTGGGACACTGGAAACGGTTCTGGGGGAGGTGGGACCAGTACAAACCGGACGGTCTGCACCTGGGCAGGGCCGGGACCGCTGTCCTAGGAGGAGTGTTTGCTAGTGCTGTTGGGGAGGGTTTAAACTAAAGTGGCAGGGGGTTGGGAACCTGAGCAGGGAGAGAGAGGAAAGCGTAACAGGAAGGGACAGAAGGTATGGAGTAATAGGTAAAGTGTTAAAAAAGGAAAAAGCAGGAACTAAGCGTCACAAAACAGATTTGAAAGTTCTTTATCTGAATGCACGTAGCATTCGTAATAAAATGGACGAGTTAACGGCACAAATAACTACGTATGGGTATGATCTTGTGGCCATTACAGAAACATGGCTGCAGGGTGACAACGACTGGGAATTAAATATGCCAGGGTATTTAACAATCAGGAAGGACAGGCAGGAAGGAAGGGGAGGTGGGGTGGCTATGTTAATAAAGGAAGGAATCACTGTAATACAGAGAAATGATATTGGGACAAAGCATCAAGATAATGAAACAGTTTGGGTGGAGATAAGGAATAATAAGGGAAAAAAAACATTAGTGGGCGTAGTATATAGGCCTCCTAATAGTTGCAACTCTGCTGGAAGAAGTATTAATCAGGAGATAGTCGGGGCATGTAATAAGGGAACAGCCATAATTATGGGGGATTTTAATTATCATATTAACTGGACACATCAAATTGGGCAGAGCAGCCTTGAGGACGAGTTCATTGAGTGCATCAGGGATGGATTTCTTGAGCAGTATGTAACTGATCCTACAAGGGGGCAGGCAACCTTGGACCTGGTCCTGTGTAATGAGTCAGGATTAATTAATAATGTCCTAGTTAAGGATCCCCTTGGAACGAGCGACCACAACATGGTTGAATTCCATATCCAATTAGAGGGTGAGAAGGTTGATTCTCAAACAAGCGTACTGAGCTTGAATAAAGGAGACTATGATGGTATGAGAGCGGAATTGATTAAAGTGGACTGGGAAAATAGATTAAAGGGTAAGACGGTACATGAGCAGTGGTGTTCATTTAGGGAGTTATTTTACAACTTTCAAAATAAATATATTCCACTGAGGAAAAAAGGGTGTAAAAGAAATGACAGCCACCCGTGGCTAAGTAAAGAAATCAAGGATAGTATCCGACTAAAAACAAGGACATATAAGGTAGCCAAACTTAGTGGGAGGATAGAAGATTGGGAATTCTTCAAAAGACAGCAAAAAGTAACTAAAGGATTGATTAAGAAAGGGAAGTTAGATTATGAAAAGAAATTAGCAAAAAATATAAAAACAGATAGCAAGAGTTTCTATAGTTATATAAAAAGAAAAAGGGTGGCTAAGGCAAACATAGGTCCCTTAGAGGATGAGACCGGGAAATTAATGGTGGGAAACATGGAGATGGCAAAAATGCTGAACAAATATTTTGTTTCAGTCTTTACAGTAGAGGACACTAAGAATATCCCAACACTGGACAAACAGGGGACTCTCTGGGGGGAGGAGCTAAATACGATTAAAATCACTCAAGAGATGGTACTCAGTAAAATAATGGGACTCAAGGCGGATAAATCCCCTGGACCTGATGGCTTCCATCCTAGGGTCTTGAGGGAAGTGGCAGTAGGGATTGTGGATGCTTTGGTGATAGTTTTCCAAAATTCCCTGGACTCAGGAGAGGTCCCGGCAGATTGGAAAACTGCTAATGTAACACCGTTATTTAAAAAGGGTAGTAGGCAGAAGGCTGGAAATTATAGGCCAGTTAGCTTAACATCTGTGGTGGGTAAAATTTTGGAGTCTATTATTAAGGAGACAGTAACGGAACATTTAGATAAGCATAATTTAATAGGACAAAGTCAGCATGGCTTTATGAAGGGGAAGTCATGTCTGACAAATTTGCTTGAGTTCTTCGAGGATATAACGTATAGGGTGGATAAAGGGGAACCAGTGGACGTAGTGTATTTAGACTTCCAGAAGGCATTCGACAAGGTGCCACATAAAAGATTATTACTTAAGATAAAAAATCACGGGATTGGGGGTAATATTCTGGCATGGGTGGAGGATTGGTTATCAAACAGGAAGCAGAGAGTTGGGATAAATGGTTCATTTTCGGACTGGCAACCAGTAACCAGTGGTGTTCCACAGGGGTCGGTGCTGGGTCCCCAACTCTTTACAATCTATATTAACGATTTGGAGGAGGGGACCGAGTGCAACATATCAAAATTTGCAGATGATACAAAGATGGGAGGGAAAGTAGAGAGTGAGGAGGACATAAAAAACCTGCAAGGGGATATAGACAGGCTGGGTGAGTGGGCGGAGATTTGGCAGATGCAATATAATATTGGAAAATGTGAGGTTATGCACTTTGGCAGGAAAAATCAGAGAGCAAGTTATTTTCTTAATGGCGAGAGACTGGAAAGTACTGCAGTACAAAGGGATCTGGGGGTCCTAGTGCAAGAAAATCAAAAAGTTGGTATGCAGGTGCAGCAGGTGATCAAGAAAGCCAACGAAATGTTGGCTTTTATTGCTAGGGGGATAGAATATAAAAACAAGGAGGTATTGCTGCAGTTATATAAGGTATTGGTGAGACCGCACCTGGAATACTGCATACAGTTTTGGTCTCCATACTTAAGAAAAGACATACTTGCTCTCGAGGCAGTACAAAGAAGGTTCACTCGGTTAATCCCGGGGATGAGGGGGCGGACATATGAGGAGAGGTTGAGTAGATTGGGACTCTACTCATTGGAGTTCAGAAGAATGAGAGGCGATCTTATTGAAACATATAAGATTGTGAAGGGTCTTGATCGGGTGGATGCGGTAAGGATGTTCCCAAAGATGGGTGAAACTAGAACTAGGGGGCATAATCTTAGAATAAGGGGCTGCTCTTTCAAAACTGAGATGAGGAGAAACTTCTTCACTCAGAGGGTGGTAGGTCTGTGGAATTTGCTGCCCCAGGAAGCTGTGGAAGCTACATCATTAGATAAATTTAAAACAGAAATAGACAGTTTCCTAGAAGTAAAGGGAATTAGGGGTTATGGGGAGCGGGCAGGAAATTGGACATGAAGCTGAGTTCGGATCGGTCAATGCCCTGTGGGTGGCGGAGAGGGCCCAGGGGCTATGTGGCCGGGTCCTGCTCCGACTTCTTGTGTTCTTTAGATTTGTGGTTGGGATCAGATCAGCCATGATCTTATTGAATGGCGGAGCAGGCTCGAGGGGCCGATTGGCCTACTCCTGCTCCAATTTCTTATGTTCTTATGTTCTTACAGTGCCCACTCTCGCCACCTATTTAGGCCCCCTCCTGTATGCATGATCCCTTACAAGAGGAAAAAGTTAATTTTTACTAATGAAATTTAAGAATAGAGAAAGGAACAGAGGAATGAAGGAGAAGGAAATAGGGTAGATTAGAGTCAAATTAGATACAGAAAGTGAAATAAAGAAAGGGAAAGAAGGATAGGAGTGAGAGAGAGAGAAAAGAGACAGAAAGGAAAAGTAGGAAAAAAAAAAAAATTTTACTAACCTGTAGGAACAATTTATTACCTGCTGGAGTGAGACTCTACAGTTTTAATTGTTCTCTTTCTGGGCCGGAGAGGTTGAGTGGCATTGCAGGAACATAAATCTCCTGATTAAAAGGGTCCTTACGTCGTTAAACACCAGCCCTAACTTTCTGCGGCGAGTTGAATTCATATTTTCGGCGCAAATGCAGCAATTTCTTCAAACTCACTGGGAGGTTGATGGCGAGCTCCAGTTTTCATGAGGCCAGTGGCGGAGCGACATAAATCATTTACCAATTTGTGGTGATTCACAACTCATGGGGTATCTCTTCCTTGCCACAATTGCTGGATTTTTTTTTACACACTAAACAGAATACGCATATAACTCGCCATTATTTTCCTGGCAAATTCTGGGCCATTATTTTTGCTGAGTATTTCCAGAGTGACTGGTGGGAAAACTGAGGATTGTGCAGTTGTACATTTGGTAATGCAATGGCATTGTATCTGCTGCAACCAAATTATTTAACTTGGTACAAATGTAATATCAAACCACAAAGGCTGTAGTCCATATAGCAGACATTGAATAGGGTTTCCAAAAGCTGACAGAATTGAATCTTACTGGAAACCCTCCAATATGGGGAAAAACACCCTTTTTAAGGTTAAAAACTTAAAAAAAAAATTAGTTTTCCTTTAAGCAGCTGTGTTCATTGTATTTTTAACAGTATTTTCTACCCTCAAGTGATTTTCTCCCCCTTCTGGCAAGTAAACCAGTGACTTCTCCTTAAGATCAAAGCCAGTAACACTGCATGTTTATCTGTGAGGAGGCTTTGGGCTTGTTGTGGTGTAAGAGCACTCTAGCCAGTTGTTTTCCCACAAGATTTCTTATAGCAAGAAGGATGTTGCAGTCAGATGCATTATGATAAGACAGTAATTTCACTATTAGCTTCTCACATTCCTGATGATTTTGACCTATACTAATATCAGTGGGTGGCTAGGAGACAATTTAATCAACAGAGAATAAATTCCTTATAAAAGTAATGAGATGAATGTACTACAGTTTTATAAATAATTTTTGACAGCACAAGAATTAACGCTGGAGTCTTCTAGCAGACATCGGGGGGAAAAAAATTGGATAAAGGCTGTTTTTGGGTGCGGGTAGCGTGATGCGCTTATTACCCCGCGCCCAATGACCCCTGCGCAGGCAGGATGCAAGTTTCGGCCAGCCCGAGGACTCACCTGCAATCAACGTTCCATTCCAGGCCTTGCACGTGGAATCAATGCAATTCACACTTTCCACCACCAGGGGGAACGCAAGCTCTTAAAGGGAGGATGTTTCTTAGAAATCTCTTATAGGTAGCTGGTACCTGTTATTTGCTGAAAATAACAGTCTACTGGAGTCTGAACGGAGATCAGACATCGTACACGTAAAACACAGATGCAGATCCCATCCCTATGTTTACACACTGATGAGCTATATAAATTGTAAACAATTTTACAACGCCAAGTTATAGTCCAACAAATTTATTTTAAATTCCACAAGCTTTTGGAGGCTTCCTCCTTCCTCAGGTGAATGGTGTGGAAATGAAATTTTCGAATCCTTCGCATTTGAAAATCACAGAACAATGCCTGGTGATTACTGCCCGTTGCCAAGGCAATCACAGTGAGCAGACAGAAAGGTGTCACCTAAAAGGCCACCGAATATACAAACCCCCCAAAAAAAAGAGAGAGAGAGAAGGAAGACAGTCAATGACCCGTTATATTAAAAACAGATAACATTTGTTCGCTGGTGGGGTTACGTATAGTGTGACATGAACCCAAGATCCCGGTTGAGGCCGTCCTCATGGGTGCGGAACTTGGCTATCAATTTATAGCCAAGTTCCGCACCCATGAGGACGGCCTCAACCGGGATCTTGGGTTCATGTCACACTACACGTAACCCCACCAGCGAACAAATGTTATCTGTTTTTAATATAACGGGTCATTGACTGTCTTCCTTCTCTCTCTCTCTTTTTTTTTGGGGGTTTGTATATTCGGTGGCCTTTTAGGTGACACCTTTCTGTCTGCTCACTGTGATTGCCTTGGCAACGGGCAGTAATCACCAGGCATTGTTCTGTGATTTTCAAATGCGAAGGATTCGAAAATTTCATTTCCACACCATTCACCTGAGGAAGGAGGAAGCCTCCGAAAGCTTGTGGAATTTAAAATAAATTTGTTGGACTATAACTTGGTGTTGTAAAATTGTTTACAATTGTCAACCCCAGTCCATCACCGGCATCTCCACATCAGAGCTATATAAAAACATTGAATAAAGGTTGCGCACTATAAAATCCCACATCCTCCAATTGATACGCCAGTCCTCACCATTCTGCCGGTCTGAGTTGGTACCAGGCCTGCGAGAGTGCGTGCACCAAGATTCTCTGCTGGTGCACTAGAGACCTTGGTGCAAGAGCTGGACTGAAGGAGGGACATCCTATATCGTCGGGGGTGGGGGGGAGGGAGAAGGAGAGACAAGAGGCCCTCCAGACATATATCCAAAAGGCAGTGGGAGGTAGCGGGTGACGAAGTCAATGACAAGCGCACAGCATCATGAACATGGATGCAGTGCAGGAAGAAGTTCAGTGCTTTGACATGAGTGGTCAAGGTGAGTGAGGTCAACTGTCAAGTGGCGTCTCCTACCAACTGCACCACGCACTACACCCCCCCATCCCCCACATACCAACAAACTCACTCTTTCCGTCAGGACTCAACTCTTCCAACAAGTTGCTTCTTCTCACCCTTACACATTACCACTGTTTCAAGCCGCCCACCCACAACTCACAGGCCACACACACTGGCAGCTATTCAACCATGACAGGTACATCACCTAGAAACACATCCCGCTTTCTTGCAGGAGAAGCTGGCGCATATCAGGAGGCAGCAAGTGACAGTGGCATTTAGCCCCTCGAGCCTGTTCGACCATTTAATGAGATCATGGTGGACCTGACCTTACTCCATATACCCACCGTAGCCCCATATCCCTTAATGCCCTTGGTTCACAGAAATCTATCAATCTCAGATTTAACATTCACAAGCGAGCTAGCATCAACTGCCGTCTGCAGAAGAGCGTTCCAAACATTTCCCACCTTTTGCGTGTAGAAGCATTTCCTAACTTCAGTCCTGCATGTCCTGGCTCTAAATGTTAGGCTATGGCCCGCGTCCTATATTCAAGTCTAGGAGACCTCCAAAAACAGTTACAAATATCTCGGCAACCAGAAACAATAATCCAGCCACTAACCTGTAAATCCTGCATGGTCCCTTTAAATGGTGCTGGTGGGGGGTCCTCCAGGCACTTTAAGACATATTCAGATGGTTGGGGTTAAGACTGTGCGTTGAGTTGAGCATTAAGTCTCAAAATGGTGTCTATCACTTTAAATTAGCGTTGCACACTGATTGAAGCCATTTTCTCCCTACTTTACATGATTCCAGCGTTCTTTATCTGCGCCTGCGCTAACTCCTATACCAAGATGACGTCCAGTGCATGTCACGCTGGAAACGTGCTTGCGCATCCAAGACGCCATCTTGGATGTCAGAGAGGCCGTGTAGCGCCGAAACAACAGGTGCTACACGGCCCAATTTAGCGCCCAAACTCTCTAAAGTGATATGCCACGCCAACCCACCATCTTGCAATCGATATGATATGATGAGATTTATAGAGATGGACTTTTACCTGATCTTTCTTTCCCCCTTGCTTTTTTAGTGTGGGAGGGTGAGATCACCAAACTGAACATTTAGTTTGTTTCCAAGCTTTTTTTTGTTGTCAATAATTCCTCTGGTCTGAGATCCAGGTGCTGCCCTTTTAGGATTTAGACCCTTGGCTAACATTTGTGAGGCGTCTAATGAATCAGTGAATGTACAAATGGAGAAAATGTAGGCTACACACCTGAGGTAAAAAGGTATTGTACAGCACACAAACTTCTAGTTTGAGATTAAACCCCCCCCACCCCTCTCAAAAGAAGGTTTGTATGTATCGGTGCAGAGGACCTTTGGGAAAGATTTTTGTGGCAAATATTTGAAAGACAAGTTAGCTACCATTAGGGGTGCTCAGCGTTGGGCCCAGCTGGTAGTGTTTGGTGCTCTATTCTGAAGGTCAGCAGATGCTGTAGTACCAGTGATGGCATTTAAAAAAAACATTGGGTAGTAGAGCAGTCCTTACTAGGGTTGTACTATAGCTCCCTTAACCAGTACTCCTCAAGGTCGGACTCTGAGACATTTATAAAAGGAGAAAGATTCAGAGGCGAAAGGGCAGAAATGGTAGTGCTTAAAAAAAATGTTGTGCCTTGCACAATGCAATAAAAGTACGAGAAAGAAACCGATGTATGTTTTTGGAAAAAAAAGGATTTCTAACTAATAGTAAACCCAAGGTGTGTCTGATGGAAATTGTAGTATGTTGGAACATCAGTGCAGAGTGTGGGGGGCTGTGCGAATTTGGCAATTGTATGCAAGAAGAATCTTTTTAATTACATTTGTCTTTAGGGATTTTTCTTCAGAATTTTCCAGGAAGACATGGAAAATAATATAAAAATACAACATCTCCAAATAAAAGTTCATGTGAGAAAGGATAGCTTGTAAGATGTTCTTAACTCTACTGTATCTTTAAGTACACTGATTCAACAAAAAACAGCACTGTAAAGAACAGGTAAAATCAACTTTTGGTAGATGTCCAAAATGTTTCTTTCTTATACCGTTCAGGCAGGATTTTGTTCTTTTTGCCGTTGTACTATGCATTCTAACATTGTTGTAGTCATTGATACACAGTGCCTTTTCACACCACCAGCTTTTGTGGGTTGAGGTAGGGGAATCGAATGTGTTTGTACACTGCATTTACGTCAACTGCATAAAGATAATTCCGTAATAATAACAACAACTTGCATTTATATAACAAATTTGACATAGAAAGACATCCCAAAATGCTTCATTCAGAGGCATAATCAAACAAAAATGCAATGCGTGTAATAGAGTACTTAAATAGAAACAGAAAATGCTGGAAATACACCAGGGATTGGTCAGCATTTGAAAGAGAAAGATTAGTGTTTCAAGTAAGGCCCATCATCAGCTATTTCAGAATTCCAGCATTGGTTATGTTTCTTTTTAACCTGTAATAGAATTCTTCCCCTGTTGTTCGTAGTAAAAGAAAGACGTGCATTTATATAGCACCTTTCACAATCTCAGGATGTCCCAAAGCGCTTTACAGCCAATGAAGTACTTTTTGAAGTGTAATCGCCGTTGTAATGCAGGGAAACGCAGCAGTCAATTGGCACACAGCAAGGTACCACAAACAACAATGAGATAAATAACCAGATAATTTTTTTAGTGATGTTGGTTGAGTAATAAATGTTGGCCAGGTCACTGGCTGGGAAACCCCCCTGCTCTTCTTTGAATAGTGCCATGGGATCTGTTCTGTCCACCCAAGACAGTTTTACGTCCCATCCGAAAGACAACACCTCTGATGATGCAGCACTCCCTCAGAGGTGAGAGTGCTACCACTGAGCAATGGCTGACACTGTAAAATATTATACAAGGTTGCAACTTACTTATAGTTGAGTGAATCATTTTTGTCTTTTGTTATGCTAAAGGATAGGTTCCAACATGTATAGAACAACCTTCATTTATATGGTGCTTTTAACATAAAGGAATGCATTTCACAAACACGTTTAAGAAAACTGGTGCTGAGCCAGAATGGGAGTGAGGGATGACTGAAATCTTGATCAAAGTCTTGGGCAGGATTTTAGTGGTAAAGAGGTGGAGAAGTTCGTGAAGGGAGTTTTTTTTATTCATTCTCAGGATTTGGGCATCGCTGGTAAAGCCAGCATTTATTACCCATCCCTAGCTGCCCTTGAGATGGTGGTGGTAAGCCTTCTTGAACTGCTGCAGTTCATGTGGTGAAGGAACACCCACTGTGCTGTTAGGTAATGAGTTCCAGGATTTTGACTCAGCGACGATGAAGGAACAGTGATATGTGTCCAAGTCGGGGCGGTGGGGGGGGGGGGGGTGTGTGACTTGGAGGTGGCGGCATTCCCATGCATCTGCTGCCCTTGTCTTTCTAGGTAGTGAAGATCGGGGGTTTGGGAGGTGCTGTCGAAGATGCCTTGGCGAGTTGCCACAGTGCATCCTGTGGATGGTGCACACTGCAGCCACGGTGCGTCAGTGATGGAGGGAGTGGATGTTTAAGATGGTGAATGGTCTGCTGATCAAACAGACTGCTCTGTTCTGGATGTTGTCGAGCTCCTTGTGTGTTGTTGCAGCTGCCTCCATCCAGGCAAGTGGCTGGAGTCGGAGGCAGCTATAGGGTGGGAGGAATCTGCAGAGATGTGCCTAGGAGGGATTGATGGATGAGGATTTTAAATTTACTGCATTGGAAGATGGGAAGCCAGCTGAGAGAACTCTGAGGGACTAAATATTTACTTCTGCAGACAGAAACATTGGGTAGTGACCTCACTTACATATGTAATGAAATAGATCATTCACACTCTGAAATATACACTATTTATGGGGAAATACTGGCATGAACTTCCTATACCAGGGTTAGAGATACTACAGTTTCGTTAATAGTGAGGAGGAAAGCTGTAGACTGCAGGAAGATATCAATGGACTGGTCAGGTGGGCAGAGAAGTGGCAAATGGAATTCAATCTGGAGAAGTGTGAGGTAATGCATTTGGGGAGGGCAAACAAGGCAAGGGAATACACAATAAATGGAGGGATACTGAGAGGTGTAGAGGAACAGAGGGACATTGGAGTGCATGTCCACAGATCCCTCAAGGTAGCAGGACAGGTAGAGAAGATGGTTAAGAAGGCATACAGGATACTTTCCTTTATTAGCCGAGGCATAGAATGTAAGAACTATATAAAACACTAGTTAGGCCACAGCTTGAGTACTGCGTACAGTTCTGGTCACTACAATACAGGAAAGATGAGATTGGACTAGAGAGGGTACAGAAGAGATTTATGAGGACTGGAGAATTTTAGCTATGAGGAAAGATTGGATAGGCTGGGGTTGTTTTCTTTGGAACAGAGGAGGCTGAGGGGTGATCTAATTGAGGTATATAAAATTATGAAGGGCCTAGATAGAGTGGATAGGAAGGACCTATTTCCCTTAGCAGAGGGGTCAGTGACCAGGGGCATAGATTTAAGGTAATTGGTAGAAGGATTAGACGGGAGCTGAGGAGAAATTTTTTCACCCAGAGGGTGGTAGGGGTCTGGAGCTCACTACCTGAAAGGGTGGTAGAGGCAGAAACCCTCAACTCATTTAAAAAGTACTTGGATGTGCACTTGAAGTAACCTACAGGGCTGCAGACCAAGTGCTGGAAAGTGGGATTAAGCTGGATAGCTCTTTCTCGGCCAGTACGGACACGATGGGCCGAATGGCCTCCTTAAGTGCTGTAACTTTCTATGATTCTAATTTGCCATCCTGATATCTTGCTGCGAGTAGGGACAATAGAATATTAAAGTAAATTTAACATTGTTCAGTAGGGATTGTACTAAAATTATTTTTGACATCTCAAAAATCCATACTACTCATGATCTAAATGTGAATGAATAGTTTCCCGAATAGATCACTTTGAAAACACTGAAATTTTAATGAATGATACAACATAAAATGTGGAACGAGAAAGGGCCATTCAAATGAAAAAGCCTGTTTCCTTGTACACTTTGCCTTATTGTGAACTCTGGAGCACCCATTCAATGGAGCGAGCCTTTGGCTTAGTGGTAACATTCTCCTGAAAGGAGTGTTCCTGTCTCGACCTGTCAGACTGTTAATCAGCCTACGAATGCTTCCATTACTTCACACTATTATCCAAGAGAAGATTGTGCAGATAGGAAAACAAAAACTCATTCAATTGCCTAAAAGGAGAACCAACTACAGATATTCCTTGACCCCCATGAGTAAAACAGCGAAACTCCCAGTAAATTAATTCTACTTAGAATTATGACCAGTTACATTTAGAGCATCTCATCAGTAGTCCAAGCAGGCCCTGAACCATATTGCTTCATAAGAGTCTTTATCCTCATAACCTTTAATTCTTTTCTTTAAATTAATAATTATCTCCTAAACAAGAAGCTAGATAAATAACGTGCTGTGAACTGTTTTTGCTTGGAATCTGTTTGAGGATATTCAGTTCTCAAAAAGCTGCATATAGGGAAATGCCTTTAATATGGTTTTGTTTAATCTTCATAAATTGCAACCCAGGCCTGTTCCTTTGCTTTGGATCCTTATGAAGTTTTATTTATGTTGACCTTGAATAATTCTACGTAAGGGTATTTGAAAGTCGCTTCACTCGACCATGCTCATCATGAAGCTGTTTCCTGGTGTGACTCTACTAGTCCAAATCGGTTGGTCGGGTGGGCGGGGTGATCAGGGTCAGATTCATGCAAGTCCCTGAATAGGGCAGGCATTGCATTCTGGGGTATTGTATTGGCTTCAGGTGTTATGGTGGAGCTAATAACATTGCTACCCCACCTCCAAGCCAACTATTTGTGCATCTCTGAGAAGAGCGGCTAAATGAGTACATTTGGGTGGCATTCCACTAGCATTTTCACAACACATTTGCATGTTGTGAGTGTAAATTTCCTGATATAACGAGCTGTTTGTGGAAAAATGAAGGTCACAAACTTCATTGTTTAATTTGTTCTCAACAGTGTACCTGAGGATTCAAGTGGTGATGCTGAGTGCAGCAGTGTGGAACATGACCAGCAGACTGTGGACTAAATGGATCTGCTTACACACTGTCACTCTAAGTGCCAGCACTGTAATTGTGACAGGAATGGTACTTGCTGAATGTTGATGTACTTGTGTAGTGCACCGTGGAGTAATGTGATGTAGGTTCACAATTGCCTGCCCAGAATGTTCTGGGGTCAGCCAAACATTCTGTGAGAAACAGCGAGCAGGAACTAGCTATCCGCCTTATAGGAAAAGGGGAAATTATCAGGGAGGTGAATCAATCTAATCGCCAGCTAACTATGACTATGACAAAGGACTAGGAGCAAATTGTAACCAGTAACCAGAGAAAAGCAAAGCTCATTCTACCAGACCCGTGACCCAATCGTAAGTGAACATCAACAAGTAAATTTTGCACTCCCATCATTGAGCCACACTCAAATATGTGAAAGTGGGGATTTCTTATAAAACACCAGATATGTTGAGCTGAAACACAATACAGTTATGACACAGTTCCTCATCTGTTGGGTCAGTGAAAACTATCAACCAACAACTAGGAAAAATTAAAAGAAATGTATATTTTACCATAACAATGAGTGTTTGTTTCTCCTTCAGTGGGAGGTTTGACTTTCAATCCGCGCTGGCTTGAATTTTCACTTTATTAGGTGTAAAGTCTGCAATGACTTTGGCTGGCCAATAAAAATTCACTTAGAACTTTTATTCAAAGGTTGTGAAAGGAGTAAATTGCTCAGATTGTTAGAATCAAAAAGTGCAACAGTTGTATTTAACTAAAATATTTTTTTTTTGCAGGATGAAGAAAATGGAAATGGAAGAGGTGAGTCTTGCTTTAATTCTTTTTATAGAATATACTTATCCAAAATTTCTCAATAAATTAGCTGATGCTGTGTAGGAGGAGATAGTTATCAACTTTAATTAGAGGAAGTAGACTGGGCTGTTTTGTTGATTTTAAAATGTGTTTGAGATTGCCCAAGAGTTCTTGTCTGTTCCTGCAGTGGAAACTGATTAACATCATCCCTTTGAGGACTATGGTGGCGATATATTCCAGAAACGCAACACTATAATGAAACTGCACTGATCGTTATGATGGTTATTTCCACAAAGCTGATAACTCAACATGGAATGAAAAAAGTTTAGGTTTGGCATTTAACTGCTTAGATACAATGGGGTAGATTTTCAACTTGCTACCCAGGTATAAAGCTGGCATTGCAGATCAGCCATTAACCAATTGAGCAATTTCTATAATGGGCAGCCGGGCAAATTGAAAATCTACTCCAATATGAAAACACTTCAAAAGTTTCCCAAACTTTTAGAATAAGTTACTAGGGCAGTATCAATGAATTCAAGAGATAATTAGATCTGTTTCTGGAGAGAGAAGGGGAGGAATGTGGTGCTGTTCCTAAAATGATTGTATGTAAATTAGAAGTTGTGCAATTTCACATTTATATATTTTTTTAAATTTAAGTGCATTTGTCTTGGTTTTCTTGCTCTCTTTATACAATACGGATAAAATTATCCACAATTCAAAAGAAAGATCATTCTGTAAACTGATCAGCACTGTATCATTGTTCAAAAATTTGTGATATTCAGAAGACCATTTCAGAGAATGTTTAATTTATATAATAAGCCATCTTTCAGGAATGAAAATTTTACAGAAAATGTTGTTCATTGTACTCAGATCATCACTTGTTGCATGCTGTCTGGTTTAAAAGATAATGGACAGATTATTCATCTATGCCGTGAAAATAGAAAATGCTGGAAATATACAGCAAGTCAGTCAGCATTTGAAAATAGTCTTTTCGCTCACAGATGTTCACTGACCTACATATTTCCAACATTTTCTGTCTGTTTTCAGATTTCCAGCATTCTTAGTTGTTAGTATTTTCTGCCCTTTCTTAACCACCCTTTTCTTATGATGTGGAGATGCCGGTGATGGACTGGGGTTGACAATTGTAAACAATTTTACAACACCAAGTTATAGTCCAGCAATTTTATTTTAAATTCACAAGCTTTCGGAGGCTTCCCCCTTCGTCAGGTGAACGATGTGAAAATGAAATCCTCGAAATGAAATCGCATTTACCCTTATCTTACAAAGACCACCTTCAACGCCTCTATTTTCTCAAACTATTGCCTTTTCACTAACCTACCATTTCACTCCAAGCTTTTTATATACATTGTTGCCACCAAATACATGCTCATCTCTTATCACTCCCTTTCAAGTCCCTCCAAGGCATTTTGGAATGTATCTACAGCGGAGCTGTCTACATTCAAAGTCACCAATGACACTCTGCTGCATTTTGCTTCCCCTCATCAATCATTCTGCTACCCTGGTGAAATGGGCAGACTTGGTCGATGCAATTTAACATAGAGAAGTGTCAAGTGATTCATTTTGGTAGGAAGAATCAAGAGAGGCAATATAAACTAAATGGTACAATTTTAAAAGGGGTGCAGGAACAGAGAGACCTGGGAGTGTACGTACACAAGTCTTTGGAGGTGGCAGGACAAGTTGAGATGGCTGTTTTTAAAAAAAACATTCGGGATCCTTGGCTTTATAAACGGAGGCATAGAGTACAAAAGCAAGGAAGTTATACCAAACCGTTATAAATCACTGGTTAGGCCCCAGCACTTTAAGAAGGATGTCAAGGCTTTAGAGAGGGTGCAGAGGAGATTTACTAGAATGGTACTAGAAAGCAGTTAGGAAGGCAAATGGTATGTTGGCCTTCATTGCAAGAAGATTTCAGTACGGGAGCAAGGATGTCTTACTGTAGTTATACAGGGCCTTGGTGCGATCACACCTGGAGTATTGTGTGCAGTTTTGGTCTCCTTACCTATAAGGATATACTTGCCATAGAGGGAGTGCAGCGAAGGTTCACCAGACTGATTCCTGGGATGGCAGGGCTGTCGTATGAGGCGAGATTGGGTCGACTAGGCCTGTATTCACTAGAGTTTAGAAGAATGAGAGGGGATCTCATTGAAACATAAAATTCTGACAGGACTGGACAGACTGGATGCAGGGAGGATGTTTCCCCTGGATGGGGGGTCCAAAACGAGGGGTCACAGTCTCAGGATACGAGGTAGGACATTTAGGACTGAGATGAGGAGAAATTCCTTCACTCAGAGGGTGGTGAACCTGTGGAATTCTCTACCACAGAAGGCTGTGGAGGCCTAGTCCCTGAATATATTTAAGAAGGAGATAGATAGATTTCTAGACACAAAAGGCATCAAGGGGTATGGGGAGACAGTGGGAATATGGTATTGAGATGTTCAGCCATGATCATATTGAATGGCGGAGCAGGCTCAAAGGGCCAAATGGCCTACTCCTCCTCCTATTTTCTATGTTTCTATGTACTAGGGATGCAGGACTTCAGTTACGTGGAGAGACTAGGGAAGCTGGGATTGTTCTCCTTAGAGCAGAGAAGGTTAAGGGGAGATTTAATAGAGGTGTTCAAAATCATGAAGGGTTTTGATAGAGTAAATAAGGAGAAACTATGGCAGAAGGATCGGTAACCAGAGGACACAGATTTAAGGTAATTGGCAAAAGAACCAGAGACGAGATGAGGAGAATTTTTTTTACGCAACGAGTTGTTATGATCTGGAATTCACTGCCTGTAAGGGTGGTGGAAGCAGATTCAATAATAACTTTCAAAAGGGAATTGGATAAATACTTGAAGGGGAAAAATTTGCAGGGCTATGGGGAAAGGGCAGGGGAATGGGACTAATTGGATGGCTCTTTTGAAGAGCCGGCACAGGCACGATTGGCCGAATGGCCTCCTTCTGTGCTGTATGATTTTATGATTCTACCACTGACACTGTTGACCAGTCCATTCTCCTTCACTGCCTCTTGGACATCTCTGTACCCCTCTTCATGGTTCTATTTTCAAAAGACGTTTGATAAAGTGCCACATAATAGACTTGTCAGCAAAATTGAAGCCCATGGAGTAAAAGGGGCAGTGGCAGCATGGATACAAAATTAGCTAAGTGACAGGAAACAGAAGGTAGTGGTGAACGGTTGTTTTTTGGACTGGAGGAAGGAGTGGTGTTCCCCAGGGGCCGGTAACAGGACCATTGCTTTTTTTGATATATCTTAATGATTTGGACTTGGGTGTACAGGGCACAATTTCCAAATTTGCAGATGACACAAAACTTGGAAGTGTAGTAAACAGTGAGGAGGATAGTAATAGACTTCAAAAGGACACAGACAGGCTGGTAGAATGGGCGGACACATGGCTGATGAAATTTAACGCACAGAAGTGCGAAATGATACATTTTGGCAGGAAGAACAAGGAGAGGCAATATAAACTAAAGGGTACAATTCTAAAGGGGGTGCAGGACAGAGAGACCTGGGGGTACATATGTACAGATCTTTGAAGGTGGCAGGACAGGTTGAGAAAGTGGTTAAAAAAGCATACGGGAACCTGGGCTTTATAAATAGAGGCATAGAGTACAAAAGCAAGGAAGTCATGTTGAACCTTTATAAAACACTGGTTCGGCCACAACTGGAGTATTGTTACCAATTCTGGGCACTGCACTTTAGGAAGGATGTGAAGGCCTTAGAGAGGGTGCAGAAAAGTTTACTAGAATGGTTCCAGGTATGAGGGACTTCAGTTATGTGGATAGACCGGAGAAGCTGGGGTTGTTCTCCTTAGAGCAGAGAAAGTTGAGAGGAGATTTGATAGAAGCGTTCAAAATCATGAAGGGTTTAGATAAAGTAAATGAAGAGAAACTGTTCCAATTGGCAGAAGGGTCGAGAACTAGAGGACACAGATTTAAGGTGATTGGCAAAAGAACCAAAGGCGACATGAGGAAAAACTTTTTTATGCAGCGAGTAATTATGATCTGGAATGTGCTGTCTGAAAGGTTGGTGGAAGCTGATTCAGTCGTGGCTTTCAAAAAGGAATTGGATAAATACTGGAAGGGAAAAAAATTTGCAGGGCTACAGGGAAAGAGCGGGGGAATGGAACTAACTCGTTTGCTCTTACAAAGAGCCAGCAAGGGCTTGATGAGCCAAATGGCCTCACCTTCTGTGCTGTAACGATTCTATGATTCTATTCCCACCTATCCCAACACCACCAAATCTCTTGCAACAATTTTCCCATGTTTGTGTGGTCACCTTTGTGCTGCAAGACTCCATCCTAGGTCCCTCGTATTTGTCATTTAGATGCTACCCCTCAGCAATATTAGGAACAAGCTTCTGCATGTATATTGTCAAAGTTGAACTCTACCTCTGTGCCACCATTGTTGAAGCCAGAGCTGTTAATTGTCTTGACATCAAGTCCTGGATGGGCTACAGTTTCCAACAGTGGCAAAACTTAAACTTGCCAGCATCTACATGTCCCTGGCTCCTATTCTATCAACCTCCTTGGTTGCCTACTTGGGCTGAACCCAGTACAATTTTATGTTCTGTTTGACCTTGAACTGAGCTTTAACCTTGAACAGAGCTTTAACCTGCACAATAGGTCAGTTGCCAAGACTTTGTTTACTTATGTCCTGAACACACCCCGAAATCCTTAATATGCTTTCACCACTTTTAGGATTGATTTGTTAAATGCTCTGTTTGCTGGCCCTCTCATCTTCACCCTTCATAAATTTCCAAAAATCCAGAACTTGGTGCCTTGAGTCCTCACCCACATTAACTCCTGCACATGCATCACTTCTATCCTTACCACACTACACTGACACCCTGCCCTGTACCCCTGCAAATCGAGTTCAGAATCCTCATCCTCAAGTTCTTCCACTGCCTTCACTCTGCCATCTGTGGGAAATATTCTCCAGCCAAACTTCCCAGCCTACACCTTCAGTCCCTTTGACTCTGGGTTGCTGCTCATTTCTCCACCATTTTTATTCCACCATTGGAACCAATGAACCCCCGTGCTCCTGAATTCTCCTCAATAGCCATTTCACTTTATAACCACTTTCTCCTTCAAAACTTCTGAAAACCTAACTCAGGTTTTCCTCCTCTTTCTCCCCCCACGCCACCCCCACCCCCAAATAAGTCCTTCGCCCCTTGTTCGGTGTCCACTTTGCTCCTTGTGAAGCACTCTTAAATAAGCTATGTGAGGATCATCTAGCAAATAAAAGCTGTTGATCACTTGTTGGAGTGACATTTAGGGAAAGTGCAGTCCACATTATTGGTGTTAGTGGGATCAATCTGCTATGTACCTGAATTTTTTTTAGCCCCTGCTGAATACTTGATAAAACATAGGAAAGATTAGACTATGACTGGTGTCTGAAGCTGTGTAAATAGCTCTAATGTAAACAGACCAATCTCACTGGTTAGATGGATCAGATGTGAATCTCTTGCCGTGTCCACCCTTCTAAAATGGTCGAACACGATGATTAACATATTGTCAAAACAATGATAAATGTCACATGATATGAGCAAAAGTTTTAAATCACAGCAAGCTGGTAATAAAAGACGATTGCTCTGTAACACAGATTTGCAATAGAAATGGAACAAGTACAGAATATATATTTGGGTCATTTTACTTAATACAGCTTCTCAATCCAATATCACTCCCCTAACTACTACCCACTACTTCCTCTCAGCCAAATCTTTATCCCAGACAACAGGCCCTGCGACACAAAGTGTGTCCACCTATATACAACACATACTTCCTGCCATTTTCCCTATTTGAATATTGGATGAAAAGGCATCCTGTTATGCCTTGGCGTCTGACATTCAAAGTTGGTGAAGGGGACCAGTGCAATCACTCTTGGAGTGGCCAGTGCAATCGCTCTCGGAGTGGCCAGTGCAATTGCTCTGAGAATATTGCCATGCGCAGAGAGTTCACAAAATGTTTTTTTGAATTTTCCAGATAGCTTGGATTCTGTTTGCTTCCTTCTAAGGCTTGACACAGTAGTTTTGCAGTCTGAGTTTGGTGTGACTCCCCAGCAGAAGCTGTGCAGGTGGCCTCTAGTATGCTAATGACCCGGGGCTGGAAAAAAAATCAACCCAGGGTTAGGATTCATCTCCATGGCAGATGAAAATCCTGCTGAAGATGCATTCCAATCGAAAAATCTAGACTGATGTATCATTTTTTTGAGTGGAATGGTTTCCCTAACAGGATAACTTTACAGACTGGACTTGTTTTACTTTACAGGCCATCAGAAAGGCCGAACAGAGCCTATGGATACCATCTTTGTTAAAAGTGTAAAGGAAGGGGGAGCAGCACATCAAGCTGGGCTATGTACAGGTAATATGAGCTTGTTCTAAGTCACAGTGCCTCTATATCTTCGCTCGATGGGATTAAGCCAACGCAACCAGAAAGTGTGTGCTAATACTTCCACTTAACCAATCTAGTCAAATTCTGTGAGTCATCGATTGCCAGGGCATGTACTACGTGCAGAAAGGGTTTCTCAGGTTTCTTGATTTCACTTTGACTTAACTTTTATGCCAGTTTTTTCTGAGGGTTATGATTCATTGTTGGAATACAATTCCAGTCGCCCACTAGTACATTACCAAGTGGCCGTGTATGAGCCTTGACTTTGTGAGTTGATCACATGAGGTGAATCCAATCCTGTCCTCGCCCTGATCTCCCCATGTGTACACTTCAAGCAACGGTAGCTAGATAGTGATCAAGAGAGGCAGCTTTGCCTGATCTTCGCCTCCTTAGCTCAGGGGTGCAGAGGCTAATTGTTTTGTTCATTTGCTTATTCAGACGTTACTGGCATCTGGTGGCCCTAATGTCTGTGTAATACCTCTATTGCATTTGTATTAGTGGCATCTCATGACCTAAATATTTGTTTCACACCTTCGCAATGGTGTGATGTTAACTTGTTACTGTTTGACACAACCCACTTAAATTAAAATGTTTTACATTGAAGATGGTTTAATATATCTGCATTAGCATAGCTAGACAGAAAATTATATAATGAATATGACAATTTTCATATAGAATCATAGAATCATAGAAGTTACAACATGGAAACAGGCCCTTCGGCCCAACATGTCCATGTCGCCCAGTTTATACCACTAAGCTAGTCCCAATTGCCTGCACTTGGCCCATATCCCTCGATACCCATCTTCCCCATGTAACTGTCCAAATGCTTTTTAAAAGACAAAATTGTACCCGCCTCTACTACTGCCTCTGGCAGCTCATTCCAGACACTCACCACCCTTTGAGTGAAAAAATTGCCCCTCTGGACCCTTTTGTATCTCTCCCCTCTCACCTTAAATCTATGCCCCCTCGTTATAGACTCCCCTACCTTTGGGAAAAGATTTTGACTATCGACCTTATCTATGCCCCTCATTATTTTATAGACTTCTATAAGATCACCCCTTAACCTCCTACTCTCCAGGGAAAAAAGTCCCAGTCTGTCTAACCTCTCCCTATAAGTCAAACCATCAAGTCCCGGTAGCATCCTAGTAAATCTTTTCTGCACTCTTTCTAGTTTAATAATATCCTTTCTATAATAGGGTGACCAGAACTGTACACAGTACTCCAAGTGTGGCCTCACCAATGCCCTGTACAACTTCAACAAGACATCCCAACTCCTGCATTCAATGTTCTGACCAATGAAACCAAGCATGCCGAATGCCTTCTTCACCACCCTATCCACCTGTGACTCCACTTTCAAGGAGCTATGAATCTGTACTCCTAGATCTCTTTGTTCTATAACTCTCCCCAACGCCCTACCATTAACGGAGTAGGTCCTGGCCCGATTCGATCTACCAAAATGCATCACCTCACATTTATCTAAATTAAACTCCATCTGCCATTCATCGGCCCACTGGCCCAATTGATCAAGATCCCGTTGCAATCCCAGATAACCTTCTTCACTGTCCACAATGCCACCAATCTTGGTGTCATCTGCAAACTTACTAACCATGCCTCCTAAATTCTCATCCAAATCATTAATATAAATAACAAATAACAGCGGACCCAGCACCGATCCCTGAGGCACACCGCTGGACACAGGCATCCAGTTTGAAAAACAACCCTCGACAACCACCCTCTGTCTTCTGTCGTCAAGCCAATTTTGTATCCAATTGGTTACCTCACCTTGGATCCCATGAGATTTAACCTTATGTAACAACCTACCATGCGGTACCTTGTCAAATGCTTTGCTGAAGTCCATGTAGACCACGTCTACTGCACAGCCCTCATCTATCTTCTTGGTTACCCCTTCAAAAAACTCAATCAAATTTGTGAGACATGATTTTCCTCTCACAAAACCATGCTGACTGTTCCTAATTAGTCCCTGCCTCTCCAAATGCCTGTAGATCCTGTCCCTCAGAATACCCTCTAACAACTTACCCACTACAGATGTCAGGCTCACCGGTCTGTAGTTCCCAGGCTTTTCCCTGCCGCCCTTCTTAAACAAAGGCACAACATTTGCTACCCTCCAATCGTCAGGCACCTCACCTGTAGCGGTGGATGATTCAAATATCTCTGCTAGGGGACCCGCAATTTCCTCCCTAACCTCCCATAACGTCCTGGGATACATTTCATCAGGTCCCTGAGATTTATCTACCTTGATGCGCGTTAAGACTTCCAGCACCTCCCTCTCTGTAATATGTACACTCCTCAAGACATCACTATTTATTTCCCCAAGTTCCCTAACATCCATGCCTTTCTCAACCGTAAATACCGATGTGAAATATTCATTCAGGATCTCACCCATCTCTTGTGGTTCCGCACATAGATGACCTTGTTGATCCTTAAGAGGCCCTACTCTCTCCCTAGTTACCCTTTTGCCCTTTATGTATTTGTAGAAGCTCTTTGGATTCACCTTTGCCTGATCTGCCAAAGCAATCTCATATCCCCTTTTTGCCCTCCTGATTTCTCTCTTAACTCTACTCCGGCAATCTCTATACTCTTCAAGGGATCCACTTGATCCCAGCTGCCTATGCATGTCATATGCCGCCTCCTTCTTTTTGACTAGTGCCTCAATCTCCCGAGTCATCCAAGGTTCCCTACTTCTACCAGCCTTGCCCTTCACTTTATAAGGAATGTGCTTACCCTATGATATGATTTTACTTTGGAATCCTTTTACGCTCACTTTACTTGTATAGATCTGAGTTTATTTACGAATATACGAATTAAGAGCAGGAGTAGGCCATTCGGCCCTCGAGCCTGCTGTGCCATTTGATAAGATCATGGCTGATCTGATTGTGACCTCAACCCTACTTTCCCGTCTATCTACTATAACCTTTGATTCCCTTGTTAATCAGGAATCTATCTAACTCAGCCTTAAAAATATTCAGTGACCCTGCCTCCATCGTTCTCTGGGGAAGGGAGTTCCACAGACTCACGACCCTCTGAGAGAAAAAATTTCTCCTCATCTCCATCTTATTTTTAAACTGTGGCCCCTAGTTATAGTCTCTGCCACAAGAGGAAACATCCTCTCAGCATCTACCCCTTCTAGTCCCATCAGGATCTTATATGTTTCAATAAGATCACCTCTCATTCTTCTAAACTCCAATGTATACAGGCCCAACTTGTCCAACCTTTCCTTGTAAGGTAACCCCCTCATCCCAGGAATTAGTCGAGTGAACCTTCTCTGAAGCAATTATATCCTTTCTTAAATAAGGAGACCAAAACTGCACACAGTATTCTAGATGTGGTCTCATCAATGCCCTGTACATCTGTAGCAAGATATCTCTACTTTTATATTCCATTCCCCTTGCAGTAAATGACAACATTCCATTTGCCTTCCTAATCACTTGCTGTACCTGCATATTAACATTTTGTGATTCATATACTAGGATACCCAGATCCCTCTGTACCTCAGAGTTCTGCGATCTCTCTCCATTTAAATAATATACTGCTTTTCTATTCCTCCTGCCAAAGTGGACAAGCTCACATTTTCCCACATTATACTCCATCTGCCAAATCTTTGCCCTCTCACTTAACCTATCTAAATCCCTTTGCAGACTCATTATGTCCTCTTCACAACTTACTTTCCTACCTACCTTTGTGTCATCAGCAAATTTAGCAACCATACATTCGGTCCCTTCATCCAAGTCATTGATATAGATTGTAAATAGTTGAGGCCCTGGCACTGATCCCTGTGGCACTCCACTCATTACATCTTGCCAACCTGAAAATGAGCAATCACACCATGTAACCCTACTGAGAAGCTGCCTGTGTAAAAATATATATATTTTTTAAAAGGTTTGACTGTTAAACGATTCTTAATCTGAGCATTTTTTCAAAAAAGAACATATAGTATAATGTAAGGCTTTAAAAAAAAAACTGAATCTATTACCCTGAAGAAATTTTTCATATGGAATACGTAAAATAATACTTTTATATTTTTATTGTGTATCCGCTGTCCCATGTTTCACCATTTTTGCCAAATAGACCGCTTTAGTAGCTGTGCTCAGAAGTTCTGCAGAATAATACCATGGCGCATAGTGAATAGCTCTCCTTGCTCACCCTTCCATAGTATTCTCTGCCACCCTCAAAGCAGCTTTATGAATTCAATCTATTCTTGTTTTTTAAAAACAAATTCTTAGGAGCCCATTTCCACTCTCCAGAAATTTCCACAGCACTGTGGAACACACAGACAAGACTAATAAATTAGGTTTTTACGAAAAAAAATAATTCCCAACTGCTCAGTGAATTAATGCACTACCCCATATGGTACTGAACCATACAGAACAAGATGCTCCTAGGTTTATGTACTAAGATAGCTGATGGGTGGGGAGATGGAGGGGCTACAATTGGTTTCAGTTCCCCTGGGCTATGGAGGGGGAGAAAAAAGTCAGCAAAGGTAATTATCCAGTGATCCTGGCTGGAAGTAGACATTGGGTGAGGATAGAACTGTGGTCACCTATGATGCCTCCCACAATCAAATAGCCTGCTATTGAGCTTATACATGAAGAATAGCCACCTGTGCCAGGTACTGGAAGACTGGCAATGCCCATGGTACCACGCCCAGTGAGTAACACCACATTAAGGAAATGTGAGCAGAAAATTAGAAAGGTAACAACAACTTGCATTTATATAGCGCCTTTAAGGTAGTAAAACGTCCCAAGATGCTTCACAGGAACATTATCAAACAAAATTTGACACTGAGCCAAAACAAAGAAAACAATATTTCTTTTCAAAGTGCTGTATGTTTATACAGCTTCTGTGCATTTTGTTGAAGTTGTTGTCCAGCACTAAGTACATGTAAAGGGAAAGGGTGAGTTTTTCTTAGGAGCCATCTGGTCACTTTGAATCCTGAGTTCCATTGTTGACTCTTGAATAAGGTCTGTTTGCTGAAAATGGCAGCATAGAGCAGGAAGCCAGACACAAGAGAGGAATATAAAAGTGCTATAATCTCACTTCTATTAAAACACTTTGTAAGATCTCCATAAACAATGTAAGGCTTGATTTGTTTTTAATTAATAAAATTTGGACTTCTACCTATCCCTGCATTCTTTGAAGCTGACTTGATGGTAAATTGAACCCAATCTACATACTTCCATAAAGAAGATGCACAGTGTGGGATTCACTGAAAGCTTTCAGTGAAAGGTGTTTTAACATAAATTGGAATTACTTCATTCAAATTGTGGTTTCATGCATTTTCTGAAAATGAATTGGATCCAGCAGGACAGATTTTAATATTGCTCCGTTGAAGTCTAGACTTTGACTCAATGCTATCTTTGTAATAGGCTTTTTGGCTAATTCCCAAAGGACATGCTGTGATCAGATTTTATTGACTTTAATGCAAACCGGAATAATAAAATTGATTGGGAGAAAATAAAAACTTGCATCATTTATCTGTTTAGCTAAGTTTCTTATATGTGGGTTTGACTGTACTTTAATATTGTTTACAATGGGCAAATAAATTTAGTTTGCTTTTTGATATGTTGAAACAGCAGTCTCTTTGTTGGACTAATAATGTAGATCCAGTTATACTCACATGAATCCGCTGTGTCCAAGTCCATCTTGGAATTTTTCCAGTTGCCTGGCCATGAAGAATAGAATTTGTGATTCACTTCCTGTATTAGGCTTGTGCAGCAATATTATGTCAAAGATAGATTATTGTTTAATCTGTCTCGAGACTTTAGATGTCGTCTTGATAAGTGGGTGATAAATGTAAGCTATCTGTCGTTATTTTGTATGTATGCATTTCAGTGGCTCTAGTGTTTCACATTTGCTCTATTTGTTTTTTTTGAGTTAACCCATTTGAGTTTCCTTGACAGCTGTAATTTGTCCGCTTTATGTGCTGTGCACACTGTAATTTCTAGTTGTTTCTGTGTTTCAGGTTGTAAATAGTTTCTGTGTATATTACCAATAGAAATGTAATGCCAAGTCTCTCATTTTCTGTGGTCGTAGTCCTTATAATCTTTGGAAAAGAATCAGCTGATGCACTTTGGTACAGTTTGATGATCCTTCAGTGGAATGTTGCCCACTGAAAGTTGTTGGATACGTCATCCGAGGAGTTCCAAGGTGTCAGCCTTGGCTCAGTGGTAGAACTCTCGCCTCTGAGTCAGAGGGTTGAGGGTTCAATCCCCATTCTAGAGACTTAAGCACTTAATCTAGGCTTACACTTCAGTGCAGTACTGAGGGAGTGTTGCACTGTCGGAGGTGCTGTCTTTCAAATGAGATGTTAAGCTGAGGCCCCAACTGTCTTCTCAGGTGGACATAAAAGATCCCACAACACTATTCAAAGAAGAGCAAGGGAGTTCTCTTCAACATTTATCCCTCAACCAACACCTAAATTAGATGGTCTGATCAGTTATTTCATTGCTGTTTGTGGGAACCTGCTGTGCATAAATTGGCTGCCACGTTTCCTGCATTACATCAGTGACTACACTTCAAAAGTACATCATTGGCTGTAAAGTGCATCGGGATGTCCTGAGGTCATGAAAGGCACTATATAAATGCAAGTCTTTTTCTTTTCACAAGAGGCAAGGCTAGGAGAGAGAGGAAAATTTGGAAGGCGACTCATTTTGGGCTACACTCATAACTTCTGATGACTAGCTGAAAAATAGCTTTGCAAAAGATTAAGGAGCAGGTCACTTGACTGTCCACTGAGCCATGCAGTGGTCAGTGCTGTGGATGGGCCGTACCAGTGACAAAATAAGATTCATATAAGAGAAGGGAAGAGAATACACTAGGTTTACCAATCTCTCTATCCAGTTCATGGTTTTTCCGAGAGAGGGAAGAAGATGAAGAGTGAGGGAGAACTGGTCACTACGGGTGGCTGTCTGTTTTGAGAAATTATATATTTGAAATTCCTGGTTCAAATGCCTATGGAAATAAAGTACACGTCCAGTTACTGTATTTAATCGAGTAACTCCTAAGGATGTCAGATGGTGGTGATCATTGAAGGAGACTTTAGTTTATTTCTGTTAAGTGAGATAGTAATCTAATAAATAGAGGCATGGCAGGGCACCTCAGACCCGCTGAATGCATATCTTGTGCCATTTGGGAACTCCAGGATGCTTCCCGTGTCCTGGACATCCACAGGTGCAGGAAGTGTCGTCAGCTGGAGGAGCTCGAGCTCTGGGTTTCGGAGCTTAAGCAGCAGCTGGTATCACTGCAGTGCATCCGGAGGCTGAGAGCTACATGGATAGTACGTTTCTGGAGGTGGTCACCCCACAGCTTAAGAGGGTGCAGGCAGAGAGGGACCGGGTGACCACCAGACAGACAAGGAGGACCAGGCAGGTAGTGCAGGATTCCCCAGCTGCATCTCACTCTCTAACCAGTATTCTGAATATTGGTGAGGACGATAGTTCCTCTAGGGAATACAGCCAGAGCCAAGTCCACAGCACCACGGGTGGCTCAGATGTACAGGGGGGAGGAGGAAGATCGGGAAAGTAATGGTGATAGGGGATTCAGTAGTTAGGAGAACAGACAGGCGTTTCTGTGGCCGCAGACGTGAGTCCAAGACGGTATGTTGCCTTCCTGGTGCCAGGGCCAAGGATGTCACTGAGCGGCTGCAGAACATTCTGAAGGGGAAGGGTGAACAGCTAGAGGTCGTGGTCCATATTGGTCCATGCGCTAGTGAGTATAGAAATAGGAGGATAGAGCAGATGAACGCATGGCTGGAGAGATGGTGTAGGAGGGAGGGCTTTAGATTCCTGGGGCATTGGATCATAGAAAGGTTACAGCACGGAAGGAGGTCATTCGGCCCATCGAGTCCGTGCCGGCTCTATGCAAGAGCAATCCAGCTAGTCCCACTCCCCTGCCCTATCCCCATAGCCCTGCAATTTTTTTCCTTTCAAGTACTTGTCCAGTTCCCTTTTGAAAGCCACGATTGGATTTAATCTGCCTCAACCACCCCCTCTGGCAGTGCATTGCAGATCCTAACCACTCGCTGTGTTTAAAAAAAAAAATTCCTCATGTCACCTTTGGTTCTTTCGCCAATTACCTTAAATCTGTGTCCTCTGGATCTTGACCCTTCAGTCAGTGGGAACAGTTTCTCTCTATCTATTCTGTCTAGACTCTTCATGATTTTAAATACCTATTTAATCTCTTCTCAATCTTCTCTGTTCCAAGGAGAACAACCTCAGCTTCTCCAGTCTTTCCATGTAACTAAAGTCCCTCATCCCTGGAATCATTCTAATAAATCTTTTCTGCACCCTCTCTAAGGCCTTCTATCAGGCACTGGGACCAGTTCGGGGAAAGTGGGACCTATATAGGCCGGACAGGTTGCACCTCAACAGAACTGGGACCAACGTCCTTGCAGGGAGGTTCACTAGTGCTGTGGGGGAGGGTTTAAACTAATTCGGCAGGGGGATGGGCACCAGGTTGTAGCAGTGGAAAGGAGAAACAAGGTGTACAAAGGACTGGGAGAGACAGATAGCACTAGAGTAAGAAACAGTACAGTATTAGGTGGGATCAGAGTAAGAGAGAATACAAGAAAGTCTAAGATAGGTTTACAGTGCATGAAGTGTAGTAAATAAGGTTGGTGAGCTGCAGGCGCAAGTAGCCACATAGGAATATAATGTTGTAGCGCTAACGGAGACCTGGCTCAAAAAAGGGCAGGATTGGGTACTCAATATTCCTGGATACAAGGTGTTCAGGAAAGATAGGGAAGGCAAAAAAGGAGGGGAAGGGTGTGGCAGTATTGATTAAAGAGAATATTACAGCGCTGGAGAGAGAGGATGGCCTGGAGGGGTCAAGGATAGAATCTATTTGGTTAGTTAAGAAACAACGGAGGAGCTATAACACTACTGGGTGTATTCTATAGGCCACCAACTAGTGGGAAGGACATAGAGGTACAAATTTGTAGGGAAATTACAGAGAGGTGCACGAGCCAAAGGGTAGTGATAATGGAGGACTTCAACTATCCTAATATCGGCTGGAATAGTAATAGTGTAAAGGGCAAAGAGGGGGAGGAATTTCAGAAGTGTGTTCAGGAGAATTTTCTTGATCAGTACGTTTCCGGCCCAACGAGGAAGGAGGCATTGCTGGATCTGGTTCTGGGGAATGAGGTGGGTCAAGTGGAGCAAGTGTCATTGGGGGGCATTTAGGGAATAGTGATCATAGTATCATAAGGTTTAGATTAGCTATGGAAAAGGACAAGGAGCAATCTAGAGTAAAAGTACTCAATTGGTGGAAGGCCAATTTCATTCGGTTGAGAACTGTCTGATCCGGGTAAATTGGAATCAAAGATTGGCAGGCGAAACTGTAATTGAGCAATGGGTGGCCTTTAAAGAAGAGGTGGTTCCGCCACAGTCTAGGTACATTCCCACGAGAGAGAAAGGTTGGGCAACTAAAGCCAGAGCTCCCTGGATGACGAAAGAGATAGAGAGCAAGATGAAGCAGAAAAATGGGGCATATGACAGATGTCAGTTGAGTACCAGGCTGAATATAGAAAATTCAGAGGGAAAGTGAAAAAGAAAATAAGACGGGCAAAGAGAGAGTATGGGAATAGACTGGCGGCTGATATAAAAGGGAATCCAAAGGCATGTAAATAATAAAAGGGCAGTAAGAGGTGGGGTGGGGCAGATTAGGGACCAAAAAGGAGATCTACGCATGGAGGCAGAGGGCATGGCTGAGGTACTAAATGAGTACTTTGGATCTGTCTTTACCAAGGAAGAAGATGCTGCCAAAGTCACAGTAAAAGAAGAGGTAATTGAGATACTGGATGGGCTGAAAATTGATAAAGAGGAGGCACTAGAAAGGCTGGCTGTACTCAAAGTAGATAAGTCACCTGGTCCAGATGGGATGCATCCTAGGTTGCTGAGGGAAGTAAGGGTGGAAATTGCGGAGGTACTGGCCATAATCTTCGAATCATCCTTAGATACCAGAGTGCCAGAGGTCTGGAGAATTGCAAATGTAACATCTTGTTTAAAAAAGGGTGTAAGGATAAACCCAGCAACTATAGGCCAGTCAGTTTAACCTCGGTGGTGGGGAAACTTTTGGAAACAACAATCCAGGACAAAATTAACAGTCACTTGGATATGTATGGATTAATTAAGGAAAGCCAGCACGGATTTGTTAAAGGCAAATCATGTTTAACTAACTTGATTGAGTTTTTTGAAGAGGTAGCAGAGAGGGTCGATGGGGACAATGCGGTTGATGTGTATATTTCAAAAGGCGTTTGATAAAGTGCCTCATAATAGGCTTATCATCAAGATTGACGCCCATGAAATAAAGGGGGCAGTAGCAGTATGGATACAAAATTGGCTAAGTAACAGGAAGCAGAGAGTAGTGGTGAACGGTTGTTTTCCGGACTGGAGGGAGGTGTACAGTGGTGTTCCCCAGGGGTTGGTACTAGGACCACTACTTTTCTTGATATATATTAATGACTTGGACTTGGGTGCACAGGGCACAATTTCCAAATTTGCAGATAACACAAAACTTGGAAGCGTAGTGAACAGTGAGGAGAATAGTAGTAGACTTCAAGAGGACATAGACATGGTGGAATGGATGGACACGCGGCAGATGAAATTTAACGCAGAGAAGTGTGAAGTGATACATTGTGGTAGGAAGAACAAGGAGAGGAATTATAAACTAAAGGGTACAATTCTAAAGGTGGTGCAGGAACAGAGAGACCTGAGGGTATATGTGCACAAATCATTGAAGGTGGTAGGGCAGGTTGAGAAAGCGATTATAAAAGCATACGGGATCCTAGGCTTTATAAATAGAGGCAATGAGTACAAAAGCAAGGAAGTTAGAATGAACCTTTATAAAACACTGGTTCGGCCACAACTGGAGTATTGTGTCCAGTTCTGGGCACCGCACTTTAGGAAGGATGTGAAGGTCTTAGAGAGGGTGCAGAAAAGATTTACTAGACTGGGTCCAAGGATGAAGGACTTTAGTTACGTGGACAGACTGGAGAAGCTGGGTTTTTTCTCCTTAGAGCAGAGAAAGTTGAGAGGAGATTTGATAGAGGTATTCAAAATCATGAAGGGTCGAGACAGAGTAGATAGAGAGAAACTGTTCCCATTGGCAGAAGGGTCAAGAACCAGAGGACATAGATTTAAAGTGATTGGCAAAAGAACCAAGGGCGACATGAGGATAAACTTTTTAAAACTGTTCCAGTACAGCTACAACACTGGCATCTACACGACAATATGGAAAATTGCCCAGGTATGTCCTTTCCACAAAAAGCAGGACAAATCCAATCCGGCCAGTTACTGCCCCATCATTCCACTCTCAATCATCAGCAAAGTGATGGAAGGTGTCATGGTTGACAGTGCTATCAACGGCACGTACTCACCAATAACCTGCTCACCGATGCTCATTTTGGGTTCCACCTGGATCACTCAGCTCCAGACCTCATTACAGCCTTGGTCCAAAAAGGGACAAAAGAGCTGAATTCCAAAGGTGAGGTGAGAGTGACTGCCCTTGACATCAAGGCAGTGTTTGACCGAGTGTAGCACCAAGGAGCCCTAGTAAAAGTGAGTCAATGGGAATCAGGGGGAAAACTCTCCAGTGGCTGGAGTCATACCTAGCACAAAGGAAGATGGTAGTGGTTGTTGGAAGCCAATCATCTCAGCCCCAGGACATTGCTCAGGGTAGTGTCCTTGGCCCAACCATCTTCAGCTGCTTCATCAATGACCTTCCCTCCATCATAAGGTCAGGAATGGGGATGTTCGCTGATGATTGCACAGTGTTCAGTTCCATTCACAACCCCTTGGATAATGAAGCAGCCTGTGCCCGCATGTAGCATTACCTGGACAACATCCAGGCTTGGGCTGATAAGTGGCAAGTAACATTCGTGCCAGACAAGTGCCAGGCAATTACCATCTCCAACAAGAGAGAGTCTAACCACCTCCCCATGACATTCAACGGCATTACCACCGCCGAATCCCCCACCATCAACATCCTGGGGGTCACCATTGACCAGAAACTTAACTGGACCAGCCACATAAATACTGTGGCTACAAGAGCAGGCCAGAGGCTGGGTATTCTGTGGCGAGTGACTCACCACCTGACTCCCCAAAGCTTTTCTACCATCTACAAGGCACAAGTCAGGAGTGTGATGGAATTATGTCTACTTCCCTGGATGAGTGCAGCACTAACAACACTCAAGAAGCTCGACACCATCCAGGACAAAGCAGCCCGCTTGATTGGTACCTCATCCACCATCCTAAACACTCCCTTCACCACCGGTGCACAGTGGCTGCAGTGTGTACCATCTACAGGATGCATTGCAGCAACTCACCAAGGCTTCTTCGACAGCACCTTCCAAACCCACGACCTCTACCACCTAGAAGGACAAGGACAGCAGGCACGTGGGAACAACACCATCTGCACGTTCCCCTCCAAGTCACACACCATCCCGACTTGGAAATATATCGCCGTTCCTTCATCGTCACTGGGTCAAAATCCTGGAACTCCCTACCTAACAGCACTGTGAGAGAACCTTCACCACACAGACTACAGCGGTTCAAGAAGGCGGCTCATCACCACCTTCTCAAGTGCAATTAGGGATGGGCAATAAATGCTGGCCTTGCCAGCAACGCCCACATCCCATGAACGAATAACAAAAAAAGTGAGTGGTTATGATCTGGAATGCATTGCCTGAGGGGGTGGTGGAGGAAGACTCAATCATGGCTTTCAAAAGGGAATTGGACAAGTACTTGAAGGGAAAAAATTTGCAGGGCTATGGGGAAAGGGCGGGGGAGTATGACTAGCTGGATTGCTCTTGCAGAGAGCTTAGCACAGGCTCGTCAGGCCGAATGGCCTCCTTCAGTGCTGTAACCATTCTATGATGCAGATGTATAATGTGGATTTGAAGAAGACGTAACTGCACCCTGTAGTGTAGAGAATGAGTTAAGTTTCAACTATGGACTTGCAAGTAAAGGAGCCTTTATAATAGTTATTGCACTTTCATGAACTCAACATCATACTGTTACCACCTTGAACTCCACTTTGTATTTAATGTTGCTTCCCCCTACTTCAACCAAACAAATAAGTTGTATCTTCGGAGATGCGTTTTAAACTTCACAGATTCGAAAACAATTCATTTATTTTGCAGGGGATCGTATTGTGAAGGTGAATGGAGAGAGCATAATTGGCAAAACATATTCTCAAGTAATAGCCCTAATTCAAAACAGGTAAGTTAACACATTAAAGAGGCAATCCTTTACCTCTTGATTTTTCGTACATTAATGATCGCTACCATGCAGCCACCTTCACCCCAAAGGCATCTTGGTAATGTGCAAACTTCTTGATGTCATTCAGTTGGCAGCCAACAGGAGAGGTTGTCGTACAGATTAAAAAAAAGGGCCTTCCCCGTCTGTTCGGAACAGGTGCTATACGGCTGCAGCTCTGCTCAGGTTGCATTTTGGGGAGAGACACTAATTTAATTTTTCTTGGGCCCTTAATGAATCTAATGTACAGTTTGCGTGCAGGTTCCTGCTAGTGGGCCACATTAGGTGCGCTAGATGTTTCGGGCTTGTTGCAAGCTTCAGTCCTCAGCACCTGTTAATTAGGGACATCAGGCTGCCATTATTGTATTAGCAGCCCCACTGTAGCTTGTTTTATTATCTCAGTCTGTACCTATCCCAATAGCCCCAATCATATCCCCAACCAGATGTCGGGCAGTTCCTTTTTGGGCAGTTATTTGGTACAGTGTCAATTGCTTTAGCTAGAAGTCAGTTCCCCATACTCTCTCCTCAAATACCATGGCTGGCAGCCAAGTACTTATTTTTGTTCTTCGATTTGTTTTCCTTCTAAGGAGTCCTTTGACTCATCTATATAATTTTTATAACATAGTTCCATAGCAAATGCAAGGAAAGAAGATGCCAATGAAGTTTATGCCAGTAATGTAGGTTTCATGAAACATGTCTTTTTTGTCTCCTCTGTATTTAGTGAGGATGTATTGGATCTTTCAGTTATGCCCAAAGATGAAGACATTTTGCAGGTGGTAAGTTGGAAAGCTTTATTTTTTTCTTCTTCCTGTGCATTCATTCAATGATGGTGCTTGAGTTCTGACTTCTTGGAAATAAGGCCGGGGTCATCTTTATGTGCAGGGTCAGGTTTGTGGCAGGAATACTGTTGGCATTCGTGGTAATGTTCTTTTTAAGATGAAAAGCCAATGTGTTAGGATACAGATATTTGGAAGAGACCCAGAGGTGGTTCACCATACACCCTTGAGATTGCTGTGAGGTTTATATAAGGCATCAGTGAATTTCTTTTTAAATAACATTTCAGATTATGTGTCCATTCCACAGACTACTGTTTCCCTTTTAATTGTTTTTGCATCTTACCAACACACCACCATTGGCCTCTATTTTCTTACCTCCCTGTTTCAAAAGCTTTTATTAAAACTTGTGTATATTGCTGGCAAAAAAAATATTATTTAAAATATGGTCTCATTCTTGGTGGTGAAAAATGCCTTCAGTGGTAACTTTCAGGTCTTTGACTACTTATAGAATGGCATCTCCAGTGTAAATGCAGTGGCAGCAGTTTGTGTCTGCCAGAGTTGTTCACATCCTGAGAACAAATTAAATAAAAATACAATTTCAGCAGATTCAATTTTACTGTGTCTAATGACACGGGGCTACAAGTTCTGAGGGCTATTTTCTGGTTGCTTACTGAAAGCACAAAGCTAGACAGGATAGACAAAGTGGAGTAAAAACCTCTCCAGATGCCTGCTTGAACTTGTGAGAACTAAACTTTTTTTGTAACACAATATATTAACACTTTAAGCACCATTCGCTGGTGCTTGTTTGAATTTGACAATGAATCTCAATTGCAATACAATTGCAGAACACTCTTTGGTCCCAGAACTGATCTTAAACATTTTTTAAAAATTGGTTTCATTCTTAGGTCACAAATGACAAATCAACTAACTTTCCTTCTATTCCTTTCGGATCTCATTTGTATTTGTATTTCTACAAGTATATAAAAAGGAAGAGGGTAGCTAAAGTAAATATTGATCCCTTAGAGGATGAGACTGGGGAAATAATAAAGGAAAACAAGGGAATGGGAGAGAAATTGAGCAGATATTTTGTATCTGTCTTCACAGTAGAAGACACTAATAACATACCAATAATAGTAGAAAATCAAGGGGCAAAGGGGAGGGAGGGACTAAAAACAATCACTATCACTAGAGGAAAAAGTACCAGGTAAACTATTGGGTCTAAAGGCTGACAAGTCTCCTGGACCTGATGGCTTGCATCCGAGGTTCTTAAAGGAAGTGGCTACAGAGATAGTGGATGCATTGGTTGTAATCTTCCAGAATTCACTAGATTCTGGAAAGGTCCCAGCGGATTGGAAAACCGCAAACGTAACACCCCAATTCAAGAAGGGAGTGAGACAGAAAGCGGGTAACTATAGACCAGTTAGCCTAACATCTGTCATTGGGAAAATGCTAGAATCCATTATTAAGGAAGCAGTAGCAGGACATTTGGAGACTCATAATACAATCAAGGAGAGTCAACATGGTTTTATAAAGGGGAAATCATGTCTGACAAATTTATTAGAGTTCTTTGAGGAAATAATGGGCAGGGTGGATAAAGGGGAACCAATGGATGCAGTATATTTGGATTTCCAAAAGGCATTCGATAAGGTGCCACATAAAAGATTACTGCACAAGATAAGAGCTCATGGTGTTGGGGGTAATATACTGCCATGGATAGAGGATTGGCTAACCAACAGAAAACAAAGAGTCGGGATAAAAGGGTCATTTTCAAAGTGGCAGTCTGTAACTAGTGGGGTGCCGCAGGGCTCAGTGCTGGGGCCTCAACTATTTACAATATATATCAATGACTTGGATGAAGGAACAGAGTATCTTGTGGCCAAATTTGCTGATGATACAAAGATAGGTGGAAAAGCAAGTTGCGATGAGGATGCAAAGTGTCTACAAAGGTATATTGACAGGTTAAGCGAATGGGCAAAAATTTGGCAGATGGAATATAATGTGGGAAAATGTGAAGTCATCCACTTTGGGAGGAAAAATAAAAAAGCATAATATTATTTGAATGGAGAAATACTACAAAATGCTGCGGTACAAAGGGATCTGGGCGTCCTCGTACATGAAACACAAAAAGTCAACATACAGGTGCAGCAGGTAATCCAGAAGGCAAACGGAATATTGGCCTTTATTTCTAGGAGGATGGAGTATAAAAGCAGGGAAGCCATGCTACAACTGTACAGGGTGCTGGTGAGACCACACCTGGAGTACTGCGTACAGTTCTGGTGCCCTTATTTAAGGAAGGACATACTTGCATTGGAGGCAGTTCAGAGAAGGTTCACTATGTTGATTCCTGGTATGGAAGGGTTGTCTTATGAGGAAAGATTGAACAGGTTGGGTCTATACTCATTGGAGTTTAGAAGAATGAGAGGCGATCTTATTGAAACATACAAGATTCTGAGGGGACTCGATAGGGTAGATGCTGAGAGGATGGGGGAATCTAAAACTAGGGGACATAGTCTCAGAATAAGGGGTCGCCCATTGAAAACGGAAATGAGGAAGAATTTCTTCTCCCAGAGGGTCGTGAATCTTTGGAATTCTTTACCCTAAAAAGCTGTGGAGGCTGAGTCATTGAATACATTCAAGGCTGAGTTAGACACATTTTTGATCAGCAAGGGAGCCAAAGGATATGGGGAAAGGGCAGAAAAGTGGAGTTGAGGTAAAAATCAGATCAGCCATGATCTCACTAAATGGCAAAGCAGGCTCCAGGGGCCGAATGGCCTACTCCTGCTCCTATCTCATATGGTCTTATGGTATTTTTGTTTAAATTTCCCTGTATCTTTCATATGCTCTATATATGATATTGAAGCTGGAGTTCCTCCCACTGCTCACCATGTGGCTGTGAGCAAAATCCTGTGTCACAGTTCTGCTTAGCTATTTTAAAATATATCTCATAATACCACTGGGGATGGTTTCTCTTGCTGCAATGTCTAGCAATATGATAAATAAATTTGGAAAGACTTCTCTGGTTGATATTTCTAGAGAAATTGTAAACCTTTTCACTAGCAGTATCAACCAGAGAAAATTATGCTACAAATGACAAGAAGAAATCCCCATCGGTGACATGCTGAGCAAATAGTACAACAACAATAACTTGCATTTATATAGCGCTTTTAACATCGTAAAATGTCCCAAGGTGCTTCTCAGGAGCGTTATCAAACAAAATTTGACACCGAGCCACATAAGGAGTCATTAGGACAGGTGACCAAAAGCTTGGTCAAAGAGGTAGATTTTAAGGAGCTTCTTAAAGGAGAAGAGAGAGGTGGGGAGGCAGAGAGGTTTAGGGAGGGAATTCCAGAGCTTAGGGCCTAGGCAGCAGAAGGCATGACCGCCAATGGTGGAGCGATTTAAAATCAGGAATGCACAAGTGGCAAGAATTGGAGGAGTGCAGAGATCTCGGAGGGTTGTAGGACTGAAGGAGGTTACAGAGGTAGGGAGGGGACGAGGCCATGGAGGGATTTGAAAACAAGGATGAGAGTTTTAAAATCGAGGCGTTCTCGGACCAGGAGCCAATGTCGGTCAGCAAGCATGGGGTGATGGGAGAACGGGACTTGGTGCGAGTTAGGATACAGGCAGCAGAGTTTTGGATGAGCTCAAGTTTATGGAGGGTGGAAGATGGGAGGCCAGCCAAGAGAGCATTGGAATAGTTCAGTCTGGAGGTAACAAAGGCATGGATGAGGGTTTCAGCAGCGGATAAGCTGAGACAGGGCGGAGACGGGCGATATTATGGAGGTGGAAGTAGGCGATCTTGGTAATGGAGCGGATATGTGGTCAGAAGCTCATCTCATGGTCAAATAGGATGCCAAGGAAGGATCCAGAAACAGCCTGCCATGATTTAGTTTCCAGTTTATTCTCTTTCCTCGTTTGGGTCACAACAAACCAGCTGAGATCTGCAACCTATTGTATGAACCAAACATCCTACTTTCCCATGGCACACTGTGTTAGGTACCAAGTGAACTGCATCGCCAGACTGACTTCTATCTGAGCTATTCTTAACTCATTTTAAGTTCATTTTTTTTAAGTTCATTTCAGTTTTGACGTATTTGAGAACTTCTGACCTTGTTAGCTGTGCTGGAGGAGACAATGTGCCTTGACTGTGTATATGTACTTATGTGGGCCGGTAGCATTTGCCTCTGACTCCAATATATATTTTAAATTATTCAGTCATTCACAGATTTTTACAGGAGGCCTTTTACCCCCTTGTTTAGTTTTAAATCACAATCATTGCCTGGTTGTACAGGGCATTTCCATCCTAATATACTGTACTACAAAGCAGAACAACTCCAGTTTGTTGCTATTTGTTTACAGTATACGCTCCTGATTTCAAGCAGGCCAATCTGCGAAGGGAGGGAAAATCAGAGAGGGAATTAGTCCACATGTCTCCTAGTGAGATTGGGATCACGCCACCTATTTGCTGCCTTGGTGGAGCAGTGGCACATGTCATGTGGGGCAATCTTAAGTAACAGGGAAAAGCTCCCCCATGGCTCTGTGGATAAATTCATTGCCCGCCCTATAGAGCCACACAAAACAGGAATGTCAGAGGCATAATCCCAGATCTTGGCAGAGTTAGCTGACCTCAGTAAGTGCAGCAGTCGCGTTGCTACATTTGGGCTCAGCACACTGGAAAACAGAGGAGAAAAAAATCAGCTAGAGGTCCAGTGAACTCTGCTGATAAATGCAGATGTATGGATATGAAGTGAGAACAGAATTGGCTCCTGATCCCCACCTCCCACAGTTGAATAGTTTGCCAGCATTCATTGAGATCACATCTGAAGAATGACTACTTGGATGAGGTACTGGAGGGCTGTGGAAGGTTACTCAGCACAGCTGTCTGCCCTCAGGAGAGGAGAGGAGTGGGGGGTGAAGGGAGAAATTGCTTACACATGAACTTTTAAAAAAAATAACTGATCGTGATCAAACAACACATTATGCTTGTTGCTGTACCAAATATCAAATCTATGCCACCGTGCTTTGATAAGTTATAAATTAAACTTCCTAACTTAATTTTATACAATTGTTGAATGGTAATAGACACGCATTCCTTGCCAGTAACCTTTTCAATAGTTGCATCATCTTTCATGTAGCATCTGTAAAATGTTTTTTTGGATAAGTTTAGAATTGTTTAATTCTGATAATCAGTCAGCTACAGAACTGCAGGTGTCCACAAAGTGTCTCCATCTGGCTTGATTTTGAGCAGCATCTGGTTTATTGAACTCTGCTCTGCTGTCACTACATATCAGCCCTGATAGGTATTTAGGTGCGAAATTCTACGACCTTCTTTGGCATTGCTTCCTGTGAGTGCGTAGTAGTTTGTTGAATTGTCCTCTAGTTTGCTAAACTGTGCCCAAACCTCCAAAGCTGTTGCTGATGAATGGTTTCTGATGAGAGTAGTGCAAGAGTTTATATGTTAGAACTGGAGAAATATGCAGAAGCACAGAATAGTTCTTATCGCTGGAATAAATTACCAGATTATGATCTTGTGGGGGTTTTTTTTTTAAGATTTTGGTGAAAAAGTACTAATATTGAACTCAAGGAATGTTCCCAGAATAAAGTTTGAAAATACTAGAGTTCTGATTAGCTCAACTTTTTCATTTTGGAGAGCACAGCCTTGTGGATACTCCATAAATAAAAGAATAAAGGAGATATAGATAAATAATGTAAAAGTTAAAATAACCAAAAGGGAAGGAAGAGAGAATGTTGAAGGAAAATGGAAGAATGGCAGAGCAGAAGTCATGTTTTTGTAACTGTTTTATTTCAGGATTGTTATTACGTGACGCTCCAGTAGTATTGTTACTGGAATGTTGCGTGATCTTCAGCCTCCTGCCGTAAAGTCACCTTTTTTTCAAATGATAGGGCCAGAGGCTACAAAACTCCCTCAAGATATTTGTGCCATAAAGATTAATAACCAATGACCTCATTCAGAATTGGCTGTCTTGTGGTCTTATTTGTCTTTATCTAATGATCATAAAATTGGAAGCCTTTAATACTTTGAGATATGCTTCACTGTAGCCTCCCGGAGAGTCTGTGGAGTACTTTACAAATAATTCCACCCTGCGAAAAAATTGTGATCATCGAAAAAATTGTCGGAGGGAAATCATGTTCAGCATTTTTAGAAGCAAGGGCATTTTTTAAAAAAAACTATAGATTTGCATATTTGAATATGTTTTTACAGGAAGTATGCTATCACATGCTCAGAAATGATAGCTCACATGTGAAGAAAATTAGTGGTCAAAGGGAAAGATTGGGTGGAAATTCTCCTCTGTACTGTGGGAAAATTTCATGCTGGCTTACACATTATTACTGCAGTTTTGAAAGTCTCCAGCTACTCTTGCCAAATGAATCTGTATGCTTTCCTGGCGAAGCTTACATCAGGGGTGTAGCTACATTCCTGTGGTCTTACAGTCAAGGTGAACTGCCAATGATGTGCGTATATGGGTGCAGGAAAATTACCCAGCTCCGACGTCACTTTGAAATGTCACTGGAAGGCTCTGGTAGAGGGATCATTAAGGAAAACTGCTGCTGGTCTGTTCACAGTACAGGAGGAACTGCATTTGCACAATGACAAGCTGAGAACATGGTGATTTACCTCTGTGCGTATCAATTTGTGGATCAAGAAGTTACAGTGGGATTTTGTAAGAGCTGATTCTGTTGAGGACATTTTTTTCACTGGAAAATTCTACCTGAAATGAAGAGAAATTAAGCACGGTAATGAAAACTCCTGTGGTATTGTTTTGTGACCCTTTCTCTTCTATTCAGAAGACGCTGCATATAAATAACTAAAATCTGCTTTTTCTTTTTGTTTTATCAAAGCAACATCGCAAGTTAGTTCCTAGAATAGTTTAAGTGTATTTTAAAAAGGTCAAGTGCGATTGTGATCTTTTCCAATCAAGACTCAAATCTTCCCGCATGTCTTTTTTAGAAAGATAAAATAATTTGTTGTTTGGTGCAGCAATGTGGGGGCATACAATGGACAGTACATGGGTGTCTTGCACCCCATTGGTTAAACAGCAAGTTTGCAACCTACCTCTGCTGTTGGGAGAGACATCGATCAGATAGCAGAGGCTGTCGCTCACAAAGAGGGAGGGAAAACCAGAACCTGTTTGTGCGTACTTCTCAGCAACCAGCTTAGGAGTGGCTTTGGCAGAGCCCTAGGAGGCGATTATATGCCTACCCTCATACAGGACAATAGTATATGGGAGGAAACCTTGATGGAAGGAGTTTTAAAAAAATATTTTACTTACAATAGTAATAAGTATATCGCCAATAAATTTCAGATCACATGCTTACTGCAAGAAACCCTACGTTATTACTTTCTTTAAGGTATGAAAATCCTATCTGCCATTTATAAAAGAGAGTTTTTTGCAGCATGAGTTAGTGCTTCTTCTCATTAACCCTCTGTTGAAAAAAATTATAAATAGCCTTACAGTTGTCTGATGAAATTGTTTTTCTTTTAAAATACAACCCAAAAGGGTAATAAGAGGAAAAAAATCTAGTTTTGCATAGTGTATATTTTCTATACTTCTTCACACGGCACATAATTTAATCAGTATATAATTGCTTTCTTTTAACCCTTTATATTTGTATGGAATCTTTGCTCAACACATGAAGGAATAATACAAGTAGATTTCTATACTCCGACTGTGCAACTCTTGAGCAGCTACAAAATGTTATGAGAGAACAGCATGGGTTGATAAGCCCTCTGATATTTCCCCTTTGTGTGGAAAAGTACCTGTCCCATGTTTCAGGGATTGAGTGGAGATCACATGTTTAGGATCAAGGACGGTATGATCCTTACTGCAAACCACCAGAGGTTCCAAAAAAAGCTCTGCAGGTATACTGCGGTGGTTTTGTAATACAGTTGGTTTTTCACATATGGTACAAATTGTTCTTCCTTTTCGGTATGAAATACGGTAAAAACCGTTTGTTTAAAAGATAAACTTCCCACAGAAAATGATGGCAGCATGGGTTCTCTATCTGAAACTTGTCCTGTTTAGGGCACAATGTGTTTTTACTGCCCTTTGCTATTTTCATTTGTCAGTGGGAACGAGTGCATGTTATCATATTTCTTACTATGCTGTCTTTGTTGTATACTTAATATTATAAAGCTTGTCATCTGATCGATTACAACTTGTCCATCTGTCCTCAAATAACAAAATGTTAGATTTTCATTAAATTTGGATGCAAGTGTACGATTCAGCACCTTGTCACCTACACAAAAGAAACTCTCAGATTTTCACTAAATTAAAGTCTTTGAAATGTGATATTCTTGTGATTGAATCATTTTGGAGTCCCATCGTATACGTGTTGATATGGTACGAGCTGATCTTGTGCTGCGTTTTAATGTTTCTTCAATGTTTTTGATTTGTTTTGAAACATGGAAAATAATTGGAAAAACATTGCAGGATGCAAAATTTCTGTTGGAAAATAGTCTCAAGTGAGATTCATCTTTTATGTTATGAGCAACATCTTTTATTGTTCTGCCCATTTCTGTTGATTTTGTTTGTATACGTAAAAATATATAAACATTTTAAAAATGTCTTGTAGACTTTATTGAGGAAAATGGCTGATTGCATCCTTCAAAAACTTCTCAAATTGCTTCATATACAGTGAGTTACTTTGAAGTATAGTGACTACTATTATGTGGGCAAATAGCTTGGAGGAGTTACTGAAACAACAATGTGAAGGATCAAAAGCACCCAGAGGTAATATTGTTCCTCTAATGTTATTGATCTGCTGCCTCACTTGTTTAATCTCAGTGTCTCATTCAACTAAGTTCTCCAATGATGCCACCAGGGTTCACTGTTTAAAAAAAAATTCAAAAAGTGTAACAATTAGAAATTCATATTTTCTTTGATTTGTTAAAAAGCTATTGCTGGTGAGGTTCTCCCTTTAAATTGTGAAATTAAATTTTGTGAATGTGATTTACAAATAGATTGTTATTGTTTCCCTTTTGCTTATAATGCATTATGGACTCCTGACTTTTGTCGCTTTCCCTCACACCTCGTGCTTGTTCTGTTTTCCCTTTCAATCCTAACTTCCCTAGGAAAATTGAAGTCTTTTTGGGGGTATTCTTTAATTGTTTCCCATTGTTTTCTCCTCGTTCTTGCCTCCATGCAGCCTCCTTCAGTTGGGAGGGCAGGCGAGCAAGCTGTGTACTTCTGCCTGACTTCAGCACCAATGCCATCCCATGCTCAGCTGACAATAGACACTTGTGAGGTGAGATGACCTAAGATAGCCTTTAACCTCAACCAATCCTTCCCAACTCATCTCTTTGCTACTACAGGTCTCCCCCCACCCCTCCCCCCACCCCCGACCAAGTGCCCTGACCTAGAACTGAAGAACCTCATCACAAGAAGATGTAATTCATTACTAACTATTACCCAGCCAATTAACCAGGAATGCCATACATTTAGCAAAATAACAGCGACTGGTACTTTAACCGGCAATATTTTCCATGAAGTCATGAACACATTTGGAGCAATGTTTTTATCTTTCCACGTTCTTAAGACACAACAATGCATACTTTTGATGAAGTATGTGCTGGTTCTGTTTCTGCTATATGTGCTCATACCCAATAGTTAAGACAGAGTGGGGAGGAAGTTTGGGAAGACCTACAGGAAATGTGGCACCAAGTGTCGGGTAGAAACTGCATAAATGGTACATATTCTGATATCTAGGTTCCAAGATTTTATGACATTCATTCCTTGTTAACAATCAATTTGCATGAGAGTTAAGTATGGAAATTCTTCAATTGATGGAATCTAATAATCTAACAGTTTATTCAAAGTTACTAAACAATGTCCCTCAGTATATAATAGTGCTTAAACCATGACTATAATAACCTGTATATGTGTGTGTGTGTGTGTATATAATAGAAGTAAAAGTCAAATAAAAAGAAAAAACATCACATTGGACAGCAGATCAGTCAACATCTGTTAAGAGAAAAGGCATTACGAAATTTTGGGTGTGTACCCTTTATAAGAACTAAAAGTAAAATTGTAGTCAATTTCATCATAAGAGATTGATTAAAAGAAAGCTTTACATTTTTTATTCATAGAATTGCAGTGGAATCTGAGCCTTTTATGATGTATTTGGCTTAGGAATTAGACTGCCTTGCACTAGACTGATAGTAGACTAACTCGTTCTCTATCTCAATCTGTAATAATGCTACATGGTAGGTTCATGAAACTGGTAGCACAAATATAGGATTTCAAAAGTTTCTGCAAAATAACTGCTGACATTATTAACACACCTTTGTTAAGGTATTGAAAATTAACTTTTCTTCCAGTGACCTAACCATCTATACTTGAGTGATTTTTGGCTGCTAAATCTTCAAATTGCTGAGTATCTGGGATTACCTGTTACCCAGGTACACAGTCAGCAATTTTTCAAGCATAATCATTTTTGTTTTCTTTAATTTTGCAGGCCTATTCTCAGGATGCTTATCTGAAGGGCAATGATCCATATTCTGGTAGCGCTCGGCACATACCGGAGCCACCTCCTATCTGCTACCCTCGACATTTGGCCATGACCCAGACCAAGGAGCCTTTACTGACAGAGTCTTCACGGGGAAGGCAGGTGGACAATAGGATTTACAACGCTGGCTCAGGTTCTGACAGAGGATTCTACTCTGACCCATCCTCACCTCTGGACAGTGTTACCACAACTAGCCCACCTGCTAGCATATGGAGTGAAGGAAGGACTAGAACACGATCAGCAGATATTTTGGCTGAGACTGGAATAGGTCATCCAAGGCCCATGCACCACATGGAGGAGATGCAGTATGGGATAAAACCGAGATCAATTCTTGTAAAAGGAATGCCTGTTTCTTCCTCTTCAAACACAACCCAAGTTAGTTCTGTTATGCAGGGTCCAGCGAGCAGTAAATATGGTTCAGGTACCACTGCTGTGCAAGATAGATATGGGGGACATTCTAAAAATATTTCTTTTTCATCAGTCTCAAACCACAACATTTACTCGGGTCCAAAGAGCAACATGGATCAGAGGAATTACATCAGCTCTGAGGACAATAGGGAAAATGACTATTTTCGTTCTGATATTAGGACATCATGGGAACGACTTGGCAGCCCCAAAACAACCAAACATCAGTACAACCCGCCCAGTTGGCGATCTGCACAGTTACCACGCCGAAGCTCATCTGAGGATCGCTGTTACTCAGCTATGCCCCCGAAATACCGGAGTTTCTCTCAGGACAGACTTGAGGAGACTTCATTACACAAACATTGGCCTCACAGTGCTTCCCAGGACACATTACTTGCACCTATGGGTGAGTCGTGGAGTTACAGAACTCGTTCAGAAGATTATCTGGGAAAATTTGACCGTTCTTTGGAGAATTTAACACACAATGCCTTTACAGCAGCTGGAGATAGGTTGATATGGACACATTCAAGGACTGGAGCAACTACTGATGGAATTTCTAGGTCTGGTGGACAAGAACAAATTCTTTGGCAACAGTATAGACAAGGAGGATATTCATCAGGGGATCCTGTAATGCATGGTCAGAAGCACTCATCCCAACAGAACATTAGCAACATGAATGCATATTACAAAAACATTAACTCTCGAGTATCTATTCCTCCTCAGCAGCAATGCAGGAACGATGCTGTTCATGCTCACTCTGTAAAGAGGACAGATATTGCACAGGTAGGTCCCCTGTCTGTCAGTGTTTCTCAAAGTAAAATATCTCATCTTTCAGATAGGACAGTGTTTGGTTCTGCTTTGACTGCTTGTGTACCCAAGGCTGACCGTTGTGCAACCTATCAAGTCCAGAGAATTGATGTGCCTGTTGTTCGAGACCAAAGACTGACCAATCATGATCGGCAGGGTGGTTTGTACCCAAAGCAGACAGACAGGAACTCTGGCAAGGGTGCAGTGTTTCAGCAGGACATCCGACCATTTGCTGCCACAAAGTCCGGAGCTTCCCAAATCTCTGAATGTGTCAGTGAGATTCCTCTGGGGTTTTTACAGAAGGAGCAGGAAACATCACAAGCAAACGAGGCTGTAATTTTAAGGCAGAAGCCTCCTACTGGCCGTAGAGTCCCGCATCCTCTCAGGCACCCAGCGTACATGGTAGATTTGGATTTGCTGGAATCACCGCCTGCAATTTTGTCACCATCTGACACATCTGAAAATGTGTCATTGGAACAGACAAATGGAAAGCTGGAAGGAACAGCTGCAAAATCACCAGAGGACTCCTTGGCCTCAATTCCATATATTGGTAGGTAAAACAGCCAGAAATGATGAACGGGGGGACAAAATGAAAATGCTGTGCTAGTTATATTTTAGAAAATAGGAGCATAGTAGGCTCAATCTACAGTGGGTTGTAGTGTGGGTTAGTAACTTTATTTTTTTTAAATAAAAAGACCAGGTGCTTTCAGGTTGGTTTCAATGCCACTGAAATAAAATAAGCTTTGCAAGTTTGGTGAAAAAGTCATACAAAATTCAAGTTGCATAAGTTTTGGTGCAAATGACACCACACATGTAATGAACTGACTGTCCTTCAAGATGTGCACTATTCCATCATACATCATTTACAAAAACTCATTTGAGCATTTCTAAATGTGACTATTATAATTGTGCGCAGTGTAACAGATTGGAGCCCTCTTTGATCTTGGAAACTATTTAATTGCTCAGATATAATTCCTGTGGCTGTGGAAGCTCTGCATAGGTAAGTATTAGTAAAACTGCTTTGCTGTGCAGGAGAGCTTTAGTCACAGAGGCTGGTGGAAGCCAAGTGTTTTTTAGTAGCTGTGACCTTTACATCAGCACTGCTTTCATTTATGGAGGCATCAGCACCAGAATGAAAACTTCTGCATTTGAGCAACAAGCCCACAGGTGGTTCTGCCAGAAGTTAGAAGCAACAACATTGCAATATTTAGAATGCAATAGCAGATTCATTCTGTAAATAGGGTAGTTGATGCAGGAAATTGATTCTCTGAATAAAAATGATTTCTCTTCAAAGATACAGAAAATGGAAGATCTTTTTCACAAAGAAAGTGGAAATGGAGAAAAAAGAGGGAAGGGAAAAACACATTCATTTAGATAGCACTTTTCACATCCTCGGTATGTCTTAGTGATCCAATGAATTACTTTTTAAGTGAAGTCACTGTTATGTGGGCAAACGCAGCGGTCTATTTGTGCAAAGCAAGATTCCACAAAAAGAACAAGCAATTAATAACAAATTAATCTAGTGGTATTAGTTGGGGGAGGAATGTTGACTAGGACACTGCAAGAACTTACTGCTCTTTTAATAGTGCCATAGGATCTTTTATTCCCACTATGAGCGGGCAAATAGAGCCTCAATTTAATGTCTTGTTCAAAAGATAGCACCTCAAACAGTCTGGTGCTCCCTCAGTACAGCACTGAAATTACCAGGCTAGGTTATGTGCTAAAGTCCTGGAGTGCAGCTTGAAGCTACAACTTTCTGACTCAGAAGGAGGAGTGCTACCACTGAGCCAAGCTGACATAGGTAGTAGGTTTCTAATCTTCCTGTAGGCACTGGACCTTTAATCCAGGAAAATAATTTTGCAATCCAGTGTAAATACTCACCAATAAAAAAAAATCTGAATCTTATCTGGCTTGATCTTGTTTACTGAGTATAGTAATTTGGATAATTTTTTCATAATCACAGTGCTAGAGGTTGACTAAGTACAATTATTAAGGTGTAGTATTTGCTTAACTAGTTTGGAGATCAGATGCAAGATTTGCAAGAATGATTGATAATATTTACTTTAGGGTTTTGTAAATGTTGGCACAAAGTAGGTGTTAGTTTTGAGGCTGATTTTTCTGTGTATTGTACGGTGCACAGGTACCAAATAGCACTTTGATGACAATAAAGCAGGGTTTGACTAAAGCACATGATGTATTGCAATAATTTGAAACATGCTGCAGGTAAGATTCTTCTATACTTTACAAGTTTCTGATTGGTCAGCTGGATTGCTTGTGCTGATGGCATCTGTGGTCATTGTAGGTAAATCTCCTGACTGCAGCTGCATTGGCCTGTCTCCAAGAATGCAGGAGTTGGGCTGCCACTTGTGATCCGGGGTCCTTTTAAGGCATATTTTTGGCTTTTGGATAATTTCTGGTTCGCAGCATCACGCTGACATGCTGATTTGTTTTCAGAAGAAGTACATTTTGTTTGATGGAACATTCTACCAATTCTGTTTTATATTTTGATTGATGAGTGTTGCAACATGCCAGCTTTTCTGTTTTATTAAAAAAAAGTTTTTACTTTTAATCAATAGCTATTGTGGTGGGGATTGGTTTTGATTCTCATGTTCTGCTCCCATTGAAATTTGATCAGTCAGATGCTGAAGATAACATTATACAAAATGGGACTTATCTTCCATTTCCTGTAAAGAAACATTGGCAAAAACAATGAGTCTTGATAACATACTACACAACTCCACCACGGTAAGTTACAACCAATGTAAAATCTGAACTTGTATCTTTTGTTACAAATAGAATTATTTACATTCTGCTGAAGTTTTTAAAAAAAAATCACTGATGCAATGAATCTGTTGGCTTAGTTCATATGCCTTCAAAGTCAGAGGGAATAGGAGTGTAACTGGGCAGGGGGCCCAAGGCTAACCCACATTGTACACACTCATGCCAAATGCCCTCCTCCTGGTGCCCACTAGCACGTACATTTCCAGGAAGATCCAGGGGCTTGTTCCCCGTGGAAATTTCAATTATAATTCATTTCAGAACACTTTTTTTTACTTCAGTTTCTAGATTTTTTTTAATCTTAAAGAATTCTAGTAAAAACAAAATTGGACATTTGGGCTTATCCATATTCAACAGACCAACCAAACCATAACTTCCCCAAAAGCTACCTGAACAGTCAAACTCTCTCCTTCTCCCTTTGCAGAGGCACTTTGCCCCTCAAACCACACGCTTCAGTCCTTAGGGAGATAATCTCCTTCACTGCTGCTTTTCTCATTGCCAGTGCTAGCTCCAGCTCCTTGATTATGCAATTACCTCATTCTGGAAGCAGATTCTGTTCTCTATGCTGTGGGTAGGAATTGCTAATGCAATAAAAACTATCGCAAGATCCACCTTGTGGTTATGGTACTGGACTAGGAAACTAGAGGTTGTGAGTTCAGATCACACCATGGCAAATTGTTTAATTTGAATTCAATAATCTGGTAATTCCTGGGTTGGCAGCAGAAAAATAACTATGAAAGCTTCCAATTGTCGTAAAAACCCAACTGCTTTACTAGTGCCCTTAAGGGAGGGGAGCCTGTTACTCCCACTTGTTCTCTGGGAATCCTCAGCATTGACTCCGGACAGAATGAAGTCTTGTGGCTTCAGGTCAAACAAGGTCAAGGAAATCTCCTGCTGATAAACACCTACTGTTCCTCCCCACCCCCTCAGCTGACGAATCAGTACACTTACATGTTGAACATCACTTGAAGGATGCTCTTGGAAGTAAGAGCACAGAGCAGCAATATTGTGGGAACACCATCACCTCCAAGTTCCCCTCTAAGTCACACACCATCCTTCTTGTTGCTGGGTCACTATCTTGGAATCCTCTAACTAACACCATTGTGGGACAACTAGGGATGGGCAATAAATGCAGCCATGCCAACGTCGCCCACATTCTAAAAACAAAGTCAGGAATTCCCTCCCATATTTTACAGCTTGCAGTCCACTCCTGGAGCAATACACTAATGTCAAGTACACATGGGACCCAGGACAAGCAGTGAGAAAAATAGTTATGGAATCATCCTTGAATTGAGCAGATCAGAAAATGATGCAATACTTCTCTTGGACAGCTATCTGTTCTCAATGACTGGAAATAATAATTTTCATGTTGGCTTCAAGGGAGACAAATGCAAATTGTGAAGCTGACAGATAGGGACGGAAAGATAGACAAATCTCAATAGAACTTACTGCGAGATGGGGGGAAAATCCAGACTTGCAAGAAGCTTTCAAGTTTTTTGGTTGTCTTCGTTCCTAGAGACATTTTCCTCATAAACTATTGGGCACTGACGGGAGAGTTTCTTTAATTTTTATAGCCAGAGAGTCAGCAAAAGAGGAAAAAATGTTCTGAAAACAAATGAGGTTGCATTTGCTGAAGCAATAGTAGTAGGTTAGTATTTGGGTTTGGGCAGGACATGGAATGAACTGCTCTGTCTCTGGAATCTAAATTAACAGTTATTAAAGAAATGATCTCAGTGGAAAAATATAGTTTGAGTATTCCTCTCAACATACGGTGAGAGCCAAACATGTGTTTTGCATTGCTTAGTTGCTGAAGAAACTAGTCCATGCAGTATGATGTAACTGAAGGTAGCTGTTTGCAGCTACAGTAGGAGTGATTATAACCCTGGCGGCAGAAACCAGGCGGGTGGACATTTAAAATTACCTGGGAGACTTAACCGCCTAGGTGCTGCTCCCTTCCAGAGATCTTCAGTTTTAAACTGCAGCGGTCCTTCTTTAAATATGCAGATCGGGCTGTAATGGCGTCATTGGGGTCTGACTGCTATTTTAACTGGTGGACTTCCCATTGGGTGATGCCAGCAGGGAGAAGAATCAAAGTAAAAATAAGTGCAGAATGTATGACTTTAAAATGAGGACTGAATTACATCTATACCTCCCTCTAACCCTATTTAACTTGAAGACTACACTTGATTTTGACTCCGCTTGTGCATCACCAGGAGAGACTGACTGGTGTTCTCAAATGTTTCTAAATTTATATCTTTTCATATGATATTGTAGCTAGGCCAAATTACCTGGGATTTTTAAATTGGGGTCATTGCAGCTGCGTGTGATAGGATTTCTTTTGTCCTTGTCTTAAGCACTTGTGGGTAAAATGAATATACACGGTTGCAGAGCGGCACATGTGAGCTAATTGTCCATAATTGCTGCAGCTATTAAAGGTCAAAGTTTGCTTCAAGTCTGACTTGGCAAATTAATTCATCAGACTGCTTTCCACTACCCATCCACCTGCGATAGGAATAATTAATGTTGATTGAGAAAGAGTTTCGGTTTTCTTCAAAGATACTTGCCAATTGAGAGAGGTCTGCCTGTACCAGGTATAATTATTGCAGCTTTTCCCTATGTTTTCAGTTCTCAGTTGAACCGTATTAACAGACAACCGCAGCGAGACAGGAATGTAGAGACGTGCTTATGAAAATAGCTCATCAACAGATTCAGTTAAAGAATTCAAAACACTTTGGGTGTGATTTTAACCGAATCAGCCCGACAAGAAACTGACCGGATCAGATTGGCCACTTGTTTTACATCCTGTCCAATTTCACTTTCCGTTGAAGTTAATGGAAAGTAACGTCGGGTGGGGTGTAAAACTGGCAGCCAATCTGATCCCGTCAGCTTCCTTTCAGGCAGGATAGGTTAAAATGACCCGCTTTGTTATTGTGATTTCAAAAAATGGCCTAAATTACCAGAGAAAGTTAAACCCTATTGTTTTTTTACCTGGTGATTTAATTTGCTTCTCTGTGCATTTCTTGTGAATAAACTTAATTAGTGGTTTTAGCTTGAACTACATGGTCTATCAGTGTGGTGTTTTCCATCCACCTGAGAGATCATCAGTATACATTGGGCAAACTAGTTCTATTTCCAGTATAAACTCAATGGTATAAATATAAATTGTTAATCATGATGTACATATTCAGTCACTTCATGGTTAAGGTTGCGTTTCAGTTCATCAGAAGCATGTGCCTGCCTGTGGTAGCTACTTTTTGGAGTGATCATGAATGAAGTGCAACAGGAGAAGCCCAAACTTTAATACTACAGACTGGCACAAGATCTGTAGAGGATGGTGACTGAGGTGGTTCACATTGGGTCATTTCTAGATGCATATGCAATGCTGGCTTTTTCAAGGAGAGGATATTAGTTCACATCCTGTTTCAGACACCAAGGTGCTTGCATGAAACACTCTCTAGTCAGGTTCACATGGTTTTGAAGCAGGGTAAAGCTCCCTCTACTCTACCACAGCAATGTTTCTTAGCCCCAGCTTCAGAAGAGCACCTCCTACTGCACCAATGCAACATTTTCTTATTTCACATCCCAGCCATCCCGCAGCCCCTCTAAGTGAGATGGCCACTTATAGGCATTTTTGTGCTACAGGCTTACACCCAATAGGAACTGGGCTGAGGCTATCCAAACTCATCTCACACAGGACCCAAACAACGAATAGACGGAGGAAACCGTTATCCCATTAACGTGGGCTGGATTTCGTGCAATGCCATTCTAAGATGCTTTGTGCTGTGTTTCTCCAAGAAAACTTGCCCTGTAGAAAACTCCAAAGGAGACAAATACAAATGAGAGACTTCCAGAAATCAAGCAGCAGTAAGATAGGCTAATAGGACTTTGAAATCAGAAGCAGTAAATTATAAAAGAAACAGTTTGGACTGATGCAGCAGGGAGGAACGGTAGTGAGTAGATGATGATGACTTCTGAATTACAAATCTTTGTTTGCTGGTGAGAGAAAGCTCAGGAATAGTAAAGGATTTCTTGGCTCTGGATATATTGCAATAAGTGGTAACTGGAAATAACGAGGATAAGCAGCAGGCACTCAAAGGTTATTAAAACTCTGTCTCTGAAATTGCACTCAAGTTTGTGAATAATTAATAAACTTGTGACATTATATTTATAAATCTACAGCCTGTCTTTACTTTCTATGGTGTACTTTCCAGACCTACAACCCCTCTGTTTACTGTACACTTTTTGCATGGAACATTACAATGTGTAAAAAATTTATTTAAACTTCATTATTATTGAAATTTTTATTGTTATCCAGCATAATACATTTTTAAAAACCTTTCTGCTACATGTCATCCACATCTGCAATTCCCATCATTAATCCTAGTGTACAAAATGGAAATAAAGATCAGTGCTGATGTCATAGTATGAGCAATGGTTCACTACATCCATTAGCCCATATCTGTATGACTGCTTCGTGTACTGCAATTGAATGACTCATGCCAGCTTTCTCGGACAGCTGTCTGGGAACGTCTAAATAAGCCTCTTGACACAAAGGGTGTCGAAATCAAAACCACTATTGTAACACCGCCCTCTATATGTACTTCAAAGTAATCTGTTATAATTGCTTGCAGAGTTCAACAACAGCGTAGCACCTTTCTGAGGTGCTCCACAAAGGAGAACACAGACAGCAAGTAGTAGTAAGAGAGTGAGGAGAGTTGATAGTGGAAAAGACAGGTTTTGAGGAAGTCTTTTTAAAGGTTGGGAGAGAAGCAACAAGGCCAAGAGGTTTAGGGAGGAAGTCACAAAGAATAGAGCCATGGCAGCTGCAGGCCTTGCCACAAATGGAGGAGTGCTGAGGTGGGGGATGCACGGAAGGCCAGAACTGGAGGACTGAATGACACGAGCTGGATGCAAGGCTGAAGGAGCAGTGTTTCCTTTCTTCTTGTATTCTGCACCACAGCAGTTGAAAATGATTTGAACTTTTCACTTTATTAGCTTCTGATTTGTCACACTGCTTGTCAGACATCCAGTATTGGATGAGCAGAAATTTTCTCCAATTATATATTGGGAAGATTGAAGCCATTCCTCTCCCCGGCCACTGTGAGGCTGAACCAGACCGTTTGAAACCTTGGTGTCCTATTTGACCCTGAGATGAGCTTCCGCTCCATCACCAAGGCTGCCTACTTCCACCTCTGTAACATCGCCCAGCTCAGCTTATCTGCTGCTGAAACCCTCATCCATGCCTTTGTACCTCGACTACTCCAATACTGTTCTGACCGGCCTCCCACCTTTCACCCTCCGTAAAATTGAGCTGCTCCAAAACTCTGATGCCTGTATTCTAATTCGTACCAAGTCCTGTTCACCCATCACCCCTGTGCTCGCTGACCTACATTGGCTCCTGGTCCAGCTACACCTCGATTTTAAAATTCTCATCCTTGTTTTCAAATCCCTCCATGGCCTCACTTCTCCATATCTCTGTAAACTCCTCCAGCCCTACAACCCTCCAAGATCTCTGCGTTGCTCCAATTCTGGCCTCTTGCACATCCCCGATTTTCATTGCACCACCATTGGCGGCTGTGCCTTCAGCTGCCTAGGCCCTAAGCTCTGGAATTCTCTTCCTATACCTCTCCATCTGCCTACCTCTCTCCTTTAAGACAATCCTTAAAACCTACCTCTTTGACCAAGCTTTTGGTCACTGTCCTAATATCTCCTTAAGAGGCTTGGCGTCAAATTTTATTTGATTACACTCCTGTGAAGCGCTTTGGGACATTTTACTAGGTTAAAGGCGCGATATATTTTGTTGCAGTTGAGTTATCCAAACAGACTTAAAGATTTGAACAGCTATATTTCCTTCCCTAAAAAAACTTTAGACAATTGGTGGCAGAACGGGAGAAATCAAAGAAATAAAAGACATATACGAGACACAGTGGGTATATGAATAGCTAAATGGGTGGGGGATAGGCTGGTGAAGAGGAGCAGACTCCAGTGGCTCAGGAGTCTGAGAGAAGAAGAAAGTAGGTTGACATCGAAGGTGCAGACCACCTTACCAGAATGGTGTTCTGATGGAGAAGGTCCCCACCCTAAGTACTAACCCGCTCCTGTAAAAATCACTACCTTTCTTAGGCCCATGCATTCTAAGCATCATTTATATTAGAGTTGGGGATAGTGCTTCAGGGATTCTAGTCTCTTTACAAAAAATTCACACAGAATAACTGTGAAGAATACTTTTATTGGCATCATAACATGGTCTCGAATAGTTTTTTAAAATCATAATAAATAGACTGAGTCTGATCATCCTAGTCACGTGTGCTACATCTGCAGCGTCTCGTATTCCCATTGATCTGGCACGATCTTGTGTGCTTCTGAACTATTCTGCTCTTTAGTGGCATGTCAGTGCGAATAAGATGGGACCTGGTACCACTATTCACAGGCTTTCATCTGCATCTGTTTATTTTTCTGTCTGAGATACTGCTAACAAATACAGACATTGATACTTTGTGAATGAAGGATATGGTACACAGTAACTTCCATTGTAACTGAAGTAATGTTGAGTTTCAGTGCACGAGGGTCTTATGGTGAAGAACTTCACATTCATCCATTCATTATTGTTACAGATACAACCGTATCATTACAAATTCTTTGCTCCAAGACTAGTGCCAGACCCTTCAGAGATACCTATGAAGTCCAGCATTCTAAACACTTCTGCCTTGCTCTATCTCATCCCACTTATCTTTTTGACCATGCCTTCATCAACTTCCTAACTCTTCGACTAATGCCTGCTCGGTGTCTGTCCAGCCAAAATTTACATTTATTGTTATTAGGCACAACACATTACAAACCTGTAGGCAAGTAAACAGCCCGTCTGTGTTTATGTGTGTGTGTTTGCTTGCCTGCCAGTTTTCAGTTATCCGGATTCCATCATTAGAAGCCATGACCGTGAAATTCGATGGTCTATAGAGTGGAATATCAGCAGATTTATCTGGGACCGATCAGAATAATGGACTAGAACATCTGAGTTTCTGACCCATTTAAGTCCTGCTGTAAATTCCAATGGAAGTGAGGGTGAGAGGAAGATGTGCCTTCCCTAACAAATGTGCAACTATGCTAGTGTTAGGTTTAGGACTGGATGACATAATGTGTCATTAATTCTATCATTTCCGCCCTAGGAACCACAGATCTAATTGTGTCACTATAAAACAAGGGCATCTTAGAGTAGCAGTTAAGGAAAGCTAATAGCATCTTAAAGGTGAATTCTTGCATTTCATCGTGGAATAGAATTATAAATTTACTTTGGAGTTTTTATTTTGCTCCTTACTTTGAGGCTGTAACTTCAAATTTCTGATTTGTGGAATTTCCCTAAAACAAACAGGAAGGTTGCAAAATAAGTTTCTCAATGGGGATTCCCCTCTTCGAGGAGGAAGAGATGGAGGAACAGCAAGCAACCCAGGAGACCAGGCTTATAAAGCAGCACTGTGGGAGATCTAGACCCTTCCACAGATACGTAGCCACTAGGGTATATAGCCCTAGAAGCGTATTCCTCAATATATCCATGGAGTTATATATCAGGAGGTCTTTGTGTTCTGTGGAGACAAGGTTCCTGGAGCTGTCACTCACTCCAGGATGCTCTGCATTGCAGATCTTTTCAGCTCGTTTTTCTTTCAAATAACAACTGCTAAGTGAATTTTAGTGCATTTGCAAGTTGAAGACTTTACTTGAAGATTTAAATTTTTTTTAAAAATTATGATCAGTATATTTCCCTGTCGTGTAAACCCAATATAATAACAGTGCAACCCTCCTGAGGGTATTTCCTTGCACGTGATGCCTTGAAATTACGATGATCCTAGTGTCCATTTGTTCTGCCTAATTATTGTCCCTGTAAAACACAATAGCACAATAGTCCCCCCCCCACCCCCATAAAAATAATTCTGAGATCCAAAAAAAATTGATATGGATAGAGGGCTTATAAAGAGGTTTTGTTACTAAAGGTTCTACATCTATCAGTGTCGGTGCCATAGTCATGGTACATCCAAGAGCCTTAAACAAAGGGTTCTTCTATTCAGTGAGACACTGACTCACTGAATCAAACAGTGTCACAGACTGCATTGACAATTCCACAAAATTACACCTGCAATACATTCTCTTTTGAAATCTAGCATGCTCAATGATAAATGTCCCTTTTAAAATACAGGGCTACCTCCAACAGCAAACCTGAACAAGTACATATGTGGAGTCTGTGCCCAACATATAGGCTTCAAATTTCTGGAGCAATTGCAATTTCCAGCTATTTGCACCATTTCTCTGGGAGTCCCACCAATCTCCTGCCAACAGGAAATTGGAAGAACCCCACAGACATTCAGGGCTATATTCCCTGTCTGGATCATTGTCCTCAACCCTGACTTCCTATGGAAGTGTTGTTCTGACGTTTTAAAGAAAGCTGAACTTGTGCTTTGGTAGAAATTTTATTTTTTATTTTACTGGGTGTAAAAAAATATACACCTGGGTAGAAATAAAATGGACTCTGGCTTCCTTAAGAAGGATTTAATAGAGATTTTTAAAATTATGAAGAATGTTGATAGGGTGGTTAGAGAAAGATTATTTTCTCTGGTTGAAGAATCAGTGAAAAGGAAAAATCAATTTAAAATTGCCACTAAGAGTGAAGAGAGGTTAGGAGAAATTTCTTTACTCACAGGAATGTTGGAGCATGGAATGCTTTGCCACAGGAAGTGGCTGAGACAGAGACCACTGCATCTTTTAAGGGAAAATTGAGTAAATATTTAATGCAGATAAAGATACAAGGGAGAGCTCAGAGCAGATTGATTTAGTTTTGGATTGCCTCTTTCTGTGCTGTAAGCTCTGATGGTTCTATATTCATTTGCAGTAGTAACTAGAAAAAATGATGTTACTCACACCTATTACATAATCCCCTGTGTCTGTTCTATCAGGACTCCATAGCTTCCCCCCTCAAACAACATTATGTTTTGTTAATTTTCCATGTAAATATGAGAGGTATCAAAAAAACTCATCTCGTAGACAGTTACAATGCACAGGCATTATAAAGCACTGAAGAATTGAATGCTAAAATTTCACTTATCTACCAAAGTTATATTACTATACATCATGCTGTGTTGTCAGGAAACAATAAAAATGTTGATACCCGTATTTACAACAGTTGGCAGCCAAGCATATTATTTTTGTTGATAATTGGTCCAAGGTGGGAAGGATTTAATTTGCAATGGTATTTATGCAGTGATGCAATAAATAGTCCCATTATTGCAGAGTGGCAGGACATGTGATTTAAAACAACCATAGACTACATAATAATGGGGTATGCAAATTGTTTTAGGGTGCAAATTGCACCTGTTTTAAGGTTCCCACTTTAGCAAAAACCGTGTAAGTTCAAACTGGTGTGTAGTTTACACCTCTGTATTTTGTAAACATATTTGTAGAATTTACAGTAGAAATATTTTAGTTAATTAGTTTGATCAGGCTTCAATCTTAACCATAATGTTTGTAGTGAATGGGAAAAATCTGTACAGGGATACTGTATTTGTCTTGGGGAAGATTTGATTTAGTCAGAGTTGATCTTAAATGAGCCAAACTGCATTATAACCGCATGTGCAAAACCTGTGAATGACATTTTGTTCCCCTGATCACAGTAGTATAATCAAAGCTTTTTATTACATGGACAGAAGATTAATTTATTAATTGTTTTTATCTCCCTCTGTCCCTCCACAGATGAGCCAACAAGTCCAAGTGTTGACCTGGTGGCAGGTCACATTCCTGCCTCAGCTGTTGTTTCAACTGGTCAGAATTCAGCACCAACTATCATCACTAGTCCTGCTTCTCCGACCTTCATGTTCCCCCTCGTCCACCCACGTCATTACTCTCAGGATTGCAGTAAGTTCGCATATGTTCTAATTTATTACACGAGAGTGAAGAAGTAGTGATGTAACACTGCAACAAATTGTTTTATCAGTGGATGAAGAACCATGATAACAGAGTAGGACATTTTAAGCATACAGCAGTCTTTGAATGCCCCACTCAAAAAAATTTAAAATGTAGTGTATTACACACAATACTAAAATTTCTCAATATTCACCAGCTCCTCCCACTATTGTACTGTGAATTTTAAGTTTTTTTTGTTCCAAATATATACTTTATGTATCTTTACAAATTTTATGAATACAGTACAATTGCCATATCACATTTCAAACAAATATTACAGGTCATACATTTTGCAAGATACATACAGTACAGTTCAAATAGGATTTTAAAATAAAATTGTTGGACTATAACCTGGTGTTGTAAGATTCCTTACATTTGTCCACCCCAGTCCATCACCGGCATCTCCACATCATGATAATTATAGTTCATGACAGGCTAGGGTGCCTCATTGCTTTACAATCAATACAGCTTATTGATTACAGATACATTATAGGTACATTACATTCATTTGTCACTTTACATTCTGCCCGAGGGGTTTTTTCTCTGATTCCAGCCACTCGGAATACAATGGGGAGGGCCCTAAACTCTGGACTTTCCCCATAGAGCCTTTGCGGCGGCCGCACTCAGCTTCAGCACATAGTCGTGGACCTTGGAATGTGCCAGTCTGCAACACTCGTTTGAGGACAGCTCCTTGCACTTGAAGACCAGCAAGTTTCGGGCAGGCCAAAGGGCGTCTTTCATCGAGTTGATGGTCTTCCAGCAGCAGCAGTTGATGTCTGTCTCGGTGTGAATCCCTGGGAACAGTCCGTACAGCAGAGAGTCCTGTGTTACGGAACTGCTCGGGATGAACCTGGACAGATACCAACGCATCTCTCTCCAGACCTTCTTTGCAAAGGCATATTATAGAAGGAGATGGGTGACAGTCTCATTTCCACTGCAGCCTCCTTGGGGACAGCGTGCTGTGGCACTGAGACGCCGGGTGTGCATGAAGGATCTGACGGAAAGGGCCCTTCTCATCACCAGCTATGCTACGTCTTGGTGCTTGTTTGAAAGTTCTGGTGATGAGGATTTATGGTATGTGAAGGTGTGATCCAATATTGTATAAGAAGGTTGAATATGTGGATCACTGGAAGGGTTCATGTCACTCTCACCTTTCAGTTGCATGTCCTCAATTCCTCAAGATAGAATACACGTATGTTCTTTTTATTTATAGGGCACATCCAATGTCACTTCTCGTATCACCATAGAGTAACAATGACACAGGAACAATATTAACAGGTTTGAACATAAGAAATAGGAGCAGGAGTAGACCAATCGGCCCCTCGAGCCTGCTCCGCCATTCAATAAGATCATGGCTGATCTGATCCTAACCTCAAATCTAAATTCATGTCCAATTTCCTGCCCGCTCCCCGTAACCCCTAATTCCCTTTACTTCTAGGAAACTGTCTATTTCTGTTTTAAATTTATTTAATGATGTAGCTTCCACAGCTTCCTGGGGCAGCAAATTCCACAGACCTCCTACCCTCTGAGTGAAGAAGTTTCTCCTCATCTCAGTTTTGAAAGAGCAGCCCCTTATTCTAAGATTATGCCCCCTAGTTCTAGTTTCACCCATCCTTGGGAACATCCTTACCGCATCCACCCGATCAAGCCCCTTCACAATCTTATATGTTTCAATAAGATCGCCTCTCATTCTTCTGAACTCCAATGAGTAGAGTCCCAATCTACTCAACCTCTCCTCATATGTCCGCCCCCTCATCCCCGGGATTAACCGAGTGAACCTTCTTTGTACTGCCTCGAGAGCAAGTATGTCTTTTCTTAAGTATGGAGACCAAAACTGTATGCAGTATTCCAGGTGTGGTCTCACCAATACCTTATATAACTGCAGCAATACCTCCCTGTTTTTATATTCTATCCCCCTAGCAATAAAAGCCAACATTCCGTTGGCCTTCTTGATCACCTGCTGCACCTGCAAACTAACCTTTTGATTTTCTTGCACTAGGACCCCCAGATCCCTTTGTGCTGCAGTACTTTCCAGTTTCTCGCCATTAAGATAATAACTTGCTCTCCGATTTTTCCTGCCAAAGTGCATAACCTCACATTTTCCAATATTGTATTGCATCTGCCAAATCTCCGCCCACTCACCCAGCCTGTCTATATCCCCTTGTAGGTTTTTTATGTCCTCCTCACTCTCTACTTTCCCTCCCATCTTTGTATCATCTGCAAACTTTGATATGTTACACTCGGTCCCCTCCTCCAAATCGTTAATATAGATTGTAAAGAGTTGGGGACCCAGCACCGACCCCTGCAGAACACCACTGGCTACAGGTTGCCAGTCCGAGAATGTACCATTTATCCCAACTCTCTGCTTCCTGTTAGATAACCGATCCTCCACCCATGCCAGAATATTACCCCCAATCCAGTGATTCTTTATCTTGAGCAATAATCTTTTATGTGCCTTCTGGAAGTCCAAATACACTACGTCCACTGGTTCCCCTTTATCCACCCTGTACGTTATATCCTCAAAGAACTCAAGCAAATTTGTCAGACATGACTTCCCCTTTGTAAAGCTATGCTGACTTTGTCCTATTAAATTATGTTTATCCAAATGTTCTGCTACTGTCTCCTTAATAACGGACTCCAAAATTTTACCCACCACAGATGTTAAGCTAACTGGTCTATAATTTCCAGCCTTCTGCCTACTACCCTTTTTAAATAAGGGTGTTACATTGGCAGTTTTCCAATCTTCCGGGACCTTTGCCGAGTCCAGAGAATTTTGGAAAATTATTACCAAAGCATCCACAATCCCTACTGCCACTTCCCTCAAGACCCTAGGATGTAAGCCATCAGGTCCAAGGGATTTATCCACCTTGAGTCCCATTAATTTACTGAGTACCAATTCCTTAGTGATTTTAATCGTATTTAGCTCCTCCCCCCCAGAGCCCCCTGTTTGTCCAGTGTTGGGATATTCTTAGTGTCCTCTACCGTAAAGACTGAAACAAAATATTTGTTCAGCATTTTTGCCATCTCCATGTTTCCCACCATTAATTTCCCGGTCTCATCCTCCAAAGGACCTACGTTTGCCTTAGCCACCCTTTTTCTTTTTATATAACTGTAGAAACTCTTGCTATCTGTTTTTATATTTTTTGCTAATTTATTTTCATAATCTATCTTCCCTTTCTTAATCAATCCTTTTGTTACTTTTTGCTGTCTTTTGAAGACTTCCCAATCTTCTATCCTCCCACTAAGTTTGGCTACCTTATATGTCCTTGTTTTTAGTCGAATACTATCCTTAATTTCTTTACTTAGCCATGGATGGCTGTCATTTCTTTTACACCCTTTTTTCCTCGGTGGAATATATTTGTTTTGAAAGTTGTAAAATAACTCCTTAAATGAACACCACTGCTCATGTACCGTCTTACCCTTTAATCTATTTTCCCAGTCCACTTTAATCAATTCCACTCTCATACCATCATAGTCTCCTTTATTCAAGCTCAGTACGCTTGTTTGAGAACCAACCTTCTCACCCTCTAATTGGATATGGAATGTAACCATGTTATGTTCACTCATTCCCAGGGGATCCTTAACTAGGACATTATTAATTAATCCTGGCTCATTACACAGGACCAGGTCCAAGGTTGCTTGCCCCCTTGTTGGTTCAGTTACATACTGCTCAAGAAATCCATCCCTAATACACAATAAACTCTTCCTCAAGGCTACCCTGCCCAATTTGATTTGTCCAGTTAATATGATAGTTAAAATCCCCCATAATTATAGCTGTTCCCTTATTACATGCCCCGACTATTTCCTGATTAATACTTCTTCCAGCAGAGTTGCAACTATTAGGAGGCCTATATACTAAGCCCACGAGTGTTTTTTGCCCCTTATTATTCCTTATCTCTACCCAAACTGTTTCATTATCCTGATCCTTTGTCCCAATATCTTTTGTCTGTATTACAGTGATTCCTTCCCTTATTAACATAGCCACCCCACCTCCCCTTCCTTCCTGCCTGTCCTTCCTGATTGTTAAATACCCTGGCATATTTAATTCCCAGTCGTTGTCACCCTGCAGCCATGTTTCTGTAATGGCCACAAGATCATACCCATACGTCGTTATTTGTACCGTTAACTCGTCCATTTTGTTACGAATGCTACGTGCATTCAGATAAAGAACTTTCAAATATGTTTTGTGACACTTAGTTCCTGCTTTTTCCTTTTTTAACACTTTACCTTTTACTCCATACCTTCTATCCCTTCCTGATATGCTTTCCTCTGTCTCCCTGCTCAGGTTCCCAACCCCCTGCCACAGCTTTGATGCTGGGTTAATCGCCTTACGCCTTCTAGTTTTCATTTTATCTGTCGTGCCTAAAGTATCTAAAGTGCCTAAAGTACACTTTCTTTCCGCTGCTCTATGCTTTTCCCTTTCACTTGTTCTTGAACAACTGTTTGTACTATTTGTATTGTAGATTTCCCCTGGGTCTTCCCCTCTCTTGCTGCTCTCAACTTTATTCCCTTCTGACTCCCCGCTCAGGTTCCCATCCCCCTGCCACTCTAGTTTAAACCTTCCCCAACAGCACTAGCAAACACCCCCGCGAGGACATTTGTCCCGGTCCTGCTCGGGTGTAACCCGTCACGCTTGTACAGGTCCCACCTTCCCCAGAACCGGTCCCAATGTCCCAGGAATCTAAATCCCTCCCTCCTACACCAACCCTGCAGCCACGCATTCATCCTGTCTATTCTCCTGTTCCTATACTCACTAGCACGTGGCACCGGTAGTAATCCTGAGATCACTACCTTTGAAGTCCTGCTTTTTAATTTATCTCCTAACTCCTTAAATTCACCTTGCAGGACCTCATCCCTTTTTTTAAACCTATGTCGTTGGTACCAATATGGACCACGACTACTGGCTGTTCACCCTCCCCCTCCAGAATGCCCTGCAGCCGCTCCGTGACATCCTTGACCCTAGCACCAAGGAGGCAACATACCATCCTAGAGTCACGTTTGCGGCCGCAGAAACGCCTATCTGTTCCCCTTACAATGGAATCCCCTATCACTATAGCCCTGCCACTCTTCTTCCTCCCCTCCTGTGCAGCAGAGCCACCCGTGGTGCCCCGAACCTGGCTCTTGCTGCTTTCCCCTGATAAGCCATCTCCCCCAACAGCATCCAAAGCAGAATATCTGTTTGAGAGGGAGATGGCCCCAGGGGACTCCTGCTCTACCTGCCTAGTCCTTTTACTCTGCCTGGCGGTCACCCATTTCCTTTCTGCCTGCGTATTCTTTACCTGCGGTGTGACCACCTCACTGAACGTGCTATCCACGATAGTCTCAGCATCGCGGATGCTCCACAGTGAGTCCACCCGCAGCTCCAGCTCCGAAAGACGGTTAGCCAGTAGCTGCAGCTGGACACACTTCCTGCACACATGATCGCCAGGGACACTGGTAGTGTCCATGACTTCCCACATAGTGCAGGAGGAGCATATCACGGGTGCGAGCTGTACTGCCATGACTTGCCTTAGACTCCTAGACTCTCTTCCCACTCTAGGCCTCCCCTTTTATACTCTGCTCACCTCTCGGACTCTCCTGCCTCACCTGTGATGTCACACAGTAGTTGTCTCTTGGTGCAGGTCTGCTGCTGCTTTTATTCCCCAATCTCAGTCTTCTACTCTCCGGTCCACTGCCGCTCTGCGGGAAAAGTTCGGAAAAGCAAGGCAAAGCAGCACCTCCTTCCCCCACTTCACTGAACTCTCAGCACACCGTGCAGTCCGCACTGACAGGCCCCTGTATTTCTACAGTTGAGACTCAGATGAGTCAGGCCTGCCCCACCTTCAAGTATCAGTTGAATCTAGCTAACCAATTAACTTGCTACAGCAGCTCTCTGCTGAAGCCTGACAGAAACTTAAAAATTTAAACTTTTAAATTGACCTTAAACAGTTGAAGCAATATGCACTAGATTTAAACTCCCACACTTACCGAACTCTCAGCACACTGTTTGCTCTCTGAGTTGCAGATAGGTTCAGAATATGCAAAATCCAAGGCTTTAACACTCTAGCACCTTCTCTATGGGAAAAGTGAAAATTGCTGCCTTGTTAAACAGTTTAGGAATTTCCACCTGGTAATCATTAATGTAAACTTAATTGAAATTTTGTTAAATCAATACCATGCAATGGCTTAATTAGGAGCTTTAACTGATGGTTTAGATTTAATTATTTTGTTAACCTGTACTTTAGTCATCAGTTCAATCTGCTAATAGCCATGGACACCATCTGCACCAGAAGTATCACATTTGCACTTGGGATTCATCAATTTAGGGTATTTTTTTGTTATGGACCATTTTTAGGTCAAACCGTCACTAAATTGAGATGTCTTACCCCCCGACAAGCCTCCCCTTAATGTGTTTTTAATGTTGTATTTACATAGTGCCTTATCGAGTATCAGAAACATTTCACAGCCAATGAATTACTTTGAAATGCAGCCTCTGTTGTTTTGTAGGCCAAGGAAAACAAATGTAAACCGTACTAAACTTTTCAAGGATATATAATGATTTTGAAGTTTTCCTTCCTTGAAAGTGGTTGTTGTAAAATTATATATTTATGGTAATTAATTTAGAATTTGCATCAAAACATGCTGGTGACATATAATGGCAGTGGAACTAATTGATGTAGATTGTGGTGTTCAATCATCACTCTACAGAATTAGTTCTGGTGGAGTGGAACGCAGCATTTAAAGGTATTAAATTGTTGCTGATGTTATTGTGAAGTACATTGTAGCTCTAACACGCTGTCATGAAATAATAGGATATGGATTCCTAGTTCAGTTCCCTACCCAGTGACTTTCCAACCTGTTATGCTGTAAGGGAAGACACAAGCTAGGCACAGGGAGGCTTAGAAACCAGAGACTGGTAAGCAACATCATTGGCAGAGACCTAGAAATAGGTTAATCTGGGGTTGCTTGATTAGTAATGATCAAGAGTGTGAGTGAGTGAGGCCTGTCAATAGGTTTCTGGTGGGGAGGTTGGGATACCATCTGACTTTATATATGTTTTCATGTTTAAAGGTAGTGCGTTTCAATAGTTCTGAGTTTGAATGTTTTGTTGGTGTGTAATCAGCGTGGAGCCAGTAGGGAATCAAAAGTCTTAACCAATACCCACTGAGCCAAGAAAAGCACAAAATCTGTTTTGTATTGGTACAAACTGTTTGAAAATCAATATCACATATTTGAAGTTTCCCAAAATATCTGCAACACAATATCCACAGCCAGCAATGAACAAATTTACGGCAAATACCAACACACAACATTGGCAACAGCACTTCAACCATAACGTTCAAATGGTACTTAATTATGTATTATTATGGTTTCACAATTTTTCCCCCACCCATTCGCTTCGCTTTGTGTATTACATTTGTTGTTTCTTCTGTTAGGCAACATTAAAGCCAGTCGGCGATCTTCTTACCTTCTTGCCATAACAACAGAGAGGTCCAAGTCCTGTGATGAAGGACTGAATACGTATCGTGATGAGGGAAAAGTGTACTCGTAAGTTTTTTTTTCTGGACAGTTTGTTTGATAAGAGTGTAAGCATGAAAGCCATGGGGCTCAATGTTACCACCCGCTATAGGGTGCGTTCTCGGGGGGGGGGGGCGCCGAAAATCGGGGAATCCCGGAGCCCGCCCACTTCCGGGTTCCCCACGTGCGCGCGCAGCCCCCTCTGGTGGGAATCCCGCAGGCAATTAAAGCCAGCGGGATGCCACGTGACAGTATTTATTTAGCTATTTTCAGGTCATTAACTGACCTGATTGAGCTGTTTTATTAGGAAGGGTGGGATTTTACCTTGAACTGAGACTGTTTCCCATACTGGGGGGAAACACTTTTACTCCAAACAGACGTGTTGCAGCCAGCTGGCAAGGTGCATTCCACAGGTGGGGGGTGGGAGAGACCCTTCACCAACGCAGGAGGACACTCCGTAACATTGGGCAACGCCTGCCCTCCACCACCCTCCTCCAAGCAAGAAGATTCACCGACGTGGAACCGCAACCCCGGTGCGAGGACACACTTACCTACCGTGCACAACCCCTCAGACCTACACCTGCCAGATGGGGGCCGCCTTGACATCCTCGGAGGACGAACAGCATCACCAGCCCCAGCAGCCTCGCATTCCACGCCGTCCGCCTCCGAGACGTGGAGCCCCACAACACGATGCTGTGGCACATCCACCTGCACAGCAGGAGGGAGGGCAACCGCAGAGAGAGATGCGTCGCAGGAGGCACTACCCTCGCCACAGGGTCTACAGACTGAGGCTCAGCTTCATGGACCTCTCTGAGGAGCAGTGCATACGGAGGCTCAGAGTCACTCGCCAGGTAGTCGCCGACATCTGCAGCCTCCTTAATGACGAGCTGCTCCCGGATGGACCAAGCAGCATCTTCTTACCCGTCGCCATCAAAGTCACCACTGCCCTCAACTTCTTCGCCTCCGGATCCTTCCAGGGTGCCACCGGGGACATCACCGGGGTCTGTCAGTCATCTGCACACAAGTGCATAAGGCAGGTCACCGATGGGTTGTTCCACAGGGCCTCGCACTACATCAACTTCGCCATGGATGAGCGCAGCCAGATGGAGAGGGCGGTTGGATTCCATGCTGTGGCTGGCTTCCCACGGGTGCAGGGTGTAATCGATTGCACCCACATAGCAATACGTGCACCTCCACATGAGCCATGGCTGTTCATCAACAGGAAGGGGTATTACTCCATGACCGCCCAGCTCATCTGTGACCACCGCCAGAGATTCCTACACGTGTGCGCCAGATACCCTGGCAGCTGCCACGATGCCTTCGTCCTCATGGAGTCCACCGTCCCGCCCCTCTTCCACGCACCCAACACCGGCAACGGCTGGCTCCTCGGCGACAAGGGATATCCCCTGCACACGTGGCTTATGACACCTCTGAGGAACCCCATCACCGAGCCGCAGCGTCGATATAATGACAGCCACGCTGCTACCAGGTCTGCAATTGAGCAGGCTATAGGGCTGCTCAAGATGCGCTTCAGGTGCCTTGATCGTTCTGGGGGAGCGCTCCAATACACGCCATTCAGAGTGGGACGAATTATAGTTGTCTGCTGTGCCCTGCACAACATGGCACAACAGAGAGGGGTGCCGCTGGAGGAGGCCCCATGCACACCCGCCACCCACATTGAGGATGACGATGATGAGGAGGATGAGGAGGAGGAGGAGGACGAGCGAGAGGAGGAGGAACGACCCATGGGCCGAACACCGGCTCACCTGGATGCTCGTCAGGCCAGGGAGGCACTCATATGTCAACGGTTCTCCTAACATCAGACTGTCTGAGGCGTCCACATCTCATCACGTGCACAGACGAGGGGCTATACCAGCCCCCTCCACAGAAGAGTGGCGCCAGTACTCCTGCACCCACTGTAGTGTGCCCAATGGGTGGGACCAGGTGTTCGTCGTCATGATGAGCCGCACGGAAGGGACCTATTGCACAAGCCGCTGAAGAATGGACAAGAGGTGGCAGCAGTGGTGAGAACAATTGTGTTTATTGTGTATATGCAGTCAACGACTATAAATAAAAAATAACAAATTGTCGTACACCCTGGTGCATTCCCTTTGTGTTCATAACACCTTTGCCTTAAGTTTGCGGGAACCCCTACGTGGTGCTACCCCTGTGGCTCCAGCAGAGGTAGTGGCAGGTTGCTCTTCTTCGTGCCCTGACCGGGTAGATGTTTTGGGCCGACGCCCCCTGGGTTTCGGTGCCCGTGAGGGCACCTCCACAGACTGCTGCTCCTCCTGAACCTGTGCAGGGGCAGACTCGGCCATCTGGAGAGGAGGCACCATTGCGGGTACTGGTTGAGAGGGGGGCAACGGGTGAGACGTGGGGGCACCTTGAGTAGCGTCCCCACTTCCATGTCCCCGTTCACCATCTTCCCTCTCATGGCCTAGGTCCACATCACCCCTTCCACCCTGCTGGACGGCAGTTTGGATGACCTGTGTGAGACCTTGCAAGGCCACCTCTAATGTATCTGTCAGCCTGTTTATGGCGGCAGAATGTTGCTCACCCTGAATCCGAACAGCCGTTGTCGGGGCCTGCATGGACTCAATGTTGAGCTGTGCGTGACGCTCGAGGGAGGCTAGCTAGTCCTCCACTGCAGACGTTCCCGCACCTACCGGCGACACTATGTCGCCGATACCCTCCTGTACTTGCGCCACCATTGCCCGCATGCAGGAGTTGGACTCCTCCATCACCTGCGCGATTGTGGACAGTGCGCGTGGCACCTCTCCCAGTACCTCGGCAATGTGCTGGTGCCCCTCGACGACTCTCCTTTTGACTGGTGGCCCCCTGGGTTCAGCATCTGGGTCCGGCTGAGCAGAGCCTGGAGAAGAGTGCTCCCACCGACGTGGACCCCCCGCGGCCGCCCCTGCCACCAGGGTCTGCTCGTGCTCACATGTGCGCGGTGACTCACCATGTGCAATCCCAACTAATTGAGGAGGGGGACCCACCGAGGTGTGTGTATCTGCGCTGGTGGATGCTTGGCTCATATGTGACGATGGACCCTCAGAGACCGGCATATCCTCTGAGGAATCGCCCTCCAGACACGGCGCTTGCAGATGGCCCTGCAAGAGAACAGAGGGCAATATCAGGCATGTGGACAAATGTTGCGGTGCGGCAGATGCCAGGTGACGCTAAAATCATTCGCGATCATGAGTGCTGAGTGTCAGCTTTCCCTTACCGGACGTTTCTGCAGCCCCATCCTCGCCATCCGCCACGGACAGGCAATGTAGCGTGTGGCTGATCTCCAACGCGTCCACCTCTGCGTCCGTCAGAACCACCTGGTGTGGCGGGCCCCCTCCGGTGCGTGCCCTTTCTCGGGCGTTCTTGCATCTCTTCTCCTGTCAAGGCAAAACACAGATGCGTGATTGAGTGATGATTGTATTGTGAGACGCTTCAAGCATTGGTGTGGGTGGGTTGAGCGTGTGGCAGATGGATGGGAGGATGTGTGTGCCACATGCCCATCCCATTGTATGGGGATTGGGGTGTGTGGTAGTGTTCGAGTGGGGACAGGGACGGTGGGTACGTGCAGGCACGGTGAGGATGATAGTTGAGTGGCGGTGAGGATGATAGTTGAGTGGCTGTGAGGATTGATGCGGGAGCGCTGTGGTGGCAGTGCAGAAGGGGTTGTGCGGTGTTTGAGGTGATGTGGAAGACGGAGTGTGGGAGAGTGCGTTAGTGTACTCACTTTGCTGGACCTAGTGAGGTCATTGAATCTCTTCCGACACTGGATCCATGTTCTGGTGGTGTTGCCCCTGCTGCTAACCTCCGCGGCCACCTCCGCCCATGCCTTCCTGGTGGCGGAGCCAGGGCACTTTCTTCCGTCGCTGGGGAACAACGTCTCCCTCCTCCTCCTCCTTACCCCGTCCAGCAGCAGCTGGAGTGCGTGGTCAGAGAATCGTGAGACAGCCTTACCCCTGGGGTGCTCCATGGTGCGCTACTTCTTGTTTGCAGCTGGAGGGGCATTGGTGGACTGCCCCTTTAAATAGAGCTCCACCATCACTCAGACGTCACTGCGCATGCGCAGGCCGCTGGCGCGCAGCTGAAAAGCGGAGAACCCGTAACCACAGCTTAATGATCTCAATTATCCTGTGATCGCGCGGGGGACGCACTCAATTCACCGGCCGCGTTTTCCACGCGCCCGATGGACCACCCGCCGAGAACCCGCAGCCCTGCTAAAATCGGGCCCATGGTATTTCTTTTTAAGGAATTCATGCTTACGATAATTAGATTCACAGTATGCCATACATTCATGTTAAAGCCCACAAGCCCAGTATTTTGTTAAACGGAGAAAGGATGTCTGGATCATTCAGAAAGTACAATTATCAAGTATGGCATAAAAATACATCTGACAAATTAGTTACATTTCTTACAAATGTGCTCGATAGTAATGATTATTAACAAGCACTTTCTATTGGGGAAAAAAGGTGCCTCTAGCCTATAAATAAAAAAGGCACATGTCTATATTCCAAGAAAGTGTATTTAAAAAGTGCAAATTCTGCTCACAAAACAGAAACCAACCTAAATCCTAAAGTTTAAAAGATCCTCTTTTTTTATATTTGGCACAAGTTATCTGCCTTGTGGTAGTGCCTCAGTTGCTGGATACAACTGAAGTAGTAATGCACTGGGGAGCCAATATACTCTTAAGTCTTTCCTTTACATAGGGTCTATTGTGATGAGCAGAATCCTTTTATGAGGCATTAAAGGTTAATAATGTCTGTAACTGAGCAACATTTTTAAAGAATAAGATTTGTTTAACACAGCAAAGTCAATTAAAATTGAAATAAAAACAAAATACTGGGCATACACAGACTATACTGCATCTGAGAAAAAGCAAGTTGAATGTTTCTGGTGGGACTGCTCATCTGAATTATATAGATCAGTTTTCAAGGGTGTTCTTAATCTCAAAAAATGCTGAGATAGAACAGTTAACACAACACCTTTCACACCAGTTAATATCACTAAATGCTGTGTATAAGCACACCTTGTGCATTTTTATGAGTTCCATAACATTTGTCCTAATTACAATTTAAAAGATTTTGCTTTTTAACTTTATATATTTTGATCCTGGTTATGTTTTTGTTCATTTTTATTAGGAAATTGCCAAAACGGGTTCCTAGTTTGAAGATGCTGAGGAACTTTTTCACAGATGGGGTAAGAGTTGATTTAGAAATGAGAGTGGGGAAAAATTAGTAACTAACAGCATTGTTTACCAGTGGAGTCACCACTCAGCACTACTGAAGTACAGAAGGTCTAGATGTCAACTGCGTTTGACCTGCATTAACCTGCATCTTAAATGGACACTGGGACACAAACTGTGGGAAGCCTGGTTGCCAGGATCAGTTACACAAACTTATTTGTTCTGTTGTTTGTGATACTGTCACTGCCCATTAATATAACCTACTTAGTAAGTAAATACTGATTAATAGTTGCATTTTGACATGCCCTCCAGATCTATATCCACATTGTTCCAATACCCAAGTCAAACCGGTTGCTGTAATGTTTATGTAATAGGCACAGCTCCAGATTTTATGAGGCATTAAAGGTTAATAATGTCTGTAACTGAAGTTTTTTTTAGAAGTATGAGATCCATTTAGAGTCAATTAAAGTTAAAATAAAAACACTGTGGAATTCTCTCTGGAGTTGAGTCCTCATCAGGCTTGCACTGGAATAGTACATGAATGAAGCTTAATATTAGTCACCTTTTGTGTTTGCTTTGAGACTCATTACTGAACTAGGCACTGGTCCAGCATGTACATACCAGTGGCTGCATTGCTGTTTAACCATAGAATAATCCAAGGGGAGTATTTTCAGTTCAAATTATTTCCCCATTGTAAATTTTTTTAATAGCCTTAAATAATCAAAATTCTCTCCCAAATGGCACCTGACATTTTAGGTCTCTCTTGTCGCTGATGGATGGAACCCCATGTATCCCTGAATGTCTCCATTAGTTGTAGAGTTGTGACTTCCAACAGGCCTGGGAGTGGCCTCCTCTTGGGTGAGAAATTTGGCATTTTGTCAAAACACTCCTGTGGTATAAATGGGGAGTCAAGGCCGGGTTTAGCCTTCAGGTGAAGCAGGGTTAGAGGCTGGGAATAATTAGATTGTGGTGTACGGTCTCCATTTTAAAGTCATATATTCTGCCCTTATTTTTATACAGTACTTTGATTTTTATATTGTTATTTTCAATTAAAAAGAAAAACAACACAAATTTGGGAAGCACGGAAGTAGTGTTGGCTGGAGCATAGGAGTATCTCTGCAGCAAAGGTTGAAGTGCCACAGCATGCCCACTGGTGGAATGTTGTAATTACAGTGTGACAGTATTAAATAGCCAGAGTCTATTATAAATGTAGACATAGGAATTTATAATGGGGAAAAAGTTGATACAAAATGTGACAACTGGAGATTTTTGCAGACATAACATTTTTAATATATTAATGGATTGTTTTATTTTTAATAGAGGAGTACTTTTAAACAAGATGACACTCCCATTCTTTTTCACATTTGATGCTCTGCATAACATAATAGAATATATTTTCCGCCTCAAGTGCACTTTGGGAGGCTGCCTGCTAGTCCTGGCCTGAGGCCTGGTCTATTTTGAGGGCTGGGCCTCATTAGCTTCGGGATAGCGGCCTGCAGCCACGGCCTTAAGTCGTGCGCCACAATATCGAGCAAGAGAAGGTAGGTCTGTGGGAGGGCCCCTCAATGTCTGGAGGGGCTGGGGGTGGGGGTAGCTGGAGCATTAGTCTCCCAGGCTGGTGTTGTGGAACCTGGAGGAGTACTTTTGCGCCTCCCAGCCCCACAAAAATAACAACGAACTTACCTCTGGTCTCCTTTTCAGCCGGACCACCAGCTGATGGCATGTGCTCCACCTCGTTCAGTCCAAATATGGCAGTCAGGGTTCTATGTACGTCATTTGCATTTTAAATGGGCCTACCACCTGACTCGGTGTTACTCCGGCCACCCAGCATTAGGCCCAGGCGAATGTTCCCATGGCCACAGAGATGGCAGCAACGGAGCAGTAGGTCATTGCCACCATTTTCAGGCCACTGAAGCCCACCGCTGGGCGAGAGGCGTGAAAATTCAGCCCAGTACTTCTAAGAATACATGGAAAGAAACTTATGCATAACACTGATTGTTGCAGAATCCGTCGTAAATTGCAGGAAAAACAGCCTTTACTCACTCCTGTGGGACTCAGAATTGATGCCTATTTGCCACTTATGGAAAAAGTTCTTCAGCTCATCACCACTGGTACATGATTATCTCAGTTTCCACCATTGTTCGAATGTGTAGTTAAACAGTAAACAGCTCCTGGTATGTACATGCCTGGAACAAGCAGTGCCTGGTTCAACAATGAGCTTCAAAGCAAACATAAAAAGTGATCCTCATGAAGTCCCATTTATGCATCAGTCCAATGTGAGTCTGGTGAGGATTCAACTCGAGACTGCAGTGTGAACCTCGCACTCTGAAGCTTTTCATGTTATGGAAATGTGCTCCTGTAGCAATTAATTTGACTTGGCATTGGAACAATGTAAGCACCGGTCTGGAGGAGATGCCAAAATGCACCTATTAATCATTGCCTATTTGTCTTCAGGTAACAGGGGAGGTCACTGTAATTGGCCAGTACCTTCACTGTGCCAACTGTACTCTTCATCTGCATGATTAGATTCTAAGGGTGCATAGGTCATGTTCTTTACCTCTATGGTACCTGAATGACTTATCGGAAATAAAAACAGGAAATTCAATTGTACAGCAGGTCAATAAGCATCTGAAAGACATTGATAGGCTAATGTTTCTAGTCGGACATGTTATTAGCTTGACTGGACATGACCAAAATGTTGGCCTTCCTACTCTTTCAGATGCTGACTGATCTGCACATTTCCAACATTTTCTGATTCTATTTCAGATTACCAGCATTCAAGGAGTGTGTAATTAGAATATCGTAATTCAGCAATCAAAATTTTAAGAATAGCTTCTGGCTAGGGAAATTGTTGAATTTGTTATAATGAATAAACCATTTTTTAATTAATAGAGTAAAGCATTCAGTGATTAAAAATAACAAAACTATTACATTATTTATAAAAAGTGAAGTTTTAATTTCTGCACCAATTAGTAAGAAAAAAACATGGCATTTCATGACAACGCAAAGATGATGTAAACTTCCGATCTGTAAATATTGCGTGCCATTCACTGGTGAGGTGTAAAGCACCATCTGAGCTGAATTAGCATGACATTTTTCAAAGGATACGTTGGGTATCGATGTGAAAGAACCATTCAGTTCCTAGAGATTTTAAACTGAATCATGGAAATCTACAATTAAGAACAGGTAATGTCAGAAGGAGGAAGACAGCTTAACAATTCTGTTGGAATCCTTTGTATGAAAGGGTCCCACCCAAAACATTTTATTTTTATTCGTTCATGGGATGTGGGCATCGCTGGCAAGGCCAGCATTTATTGCCCATCCCTAATTGCCCTTGAGAAGGTGGTGGTGAGCTATTAACCTATTAAGTAATTTTTTTCCCTTCTAGGTCCATCTATTTGTGCAAAAGAACAAAGACGTAACCTGCTTGGGGGCCTCTGCCCTGATTGCTCTTGTACCACTTAGTGATTTATGTCCCATTTTTTCCATCTCTCCCTTCCTTTTAGGAAAGGCCTGGCCTCTTGCTTGGCACCGCCCTCCCGCCCCCCCCCCCCCACTTGATGGCATGGTAGAATCAGGAAGTCTGCCTTCCATTGTTTCTTTTTATAGCCCAATGAAAGAAATTTTTAGTGTTAGTGTTAGTATTTATCTCATATTTTTCCCCCCAGTTTTCTTGTCTCCTTTCCAGCGAGGGCAGTATCTCTTGCTGGGTATTGTGTGCTTGGCCACTAACAGCTGTCTAGAACCTTGGCCACATTGCCTTTTTAATATATAGGTGCAATTATTTTCCAGTGGGAGCACTGGATAGAGATCAGGAGTGGGATTTTGCTGATTCTCCCCCCAGCCTAAGGTTGCTGAGACCAATTAAAGTGCTCCAGTTGCTGCCCTGGGTGAGATTGTCTAACTCAACAAGCTCTTTTTAAAATAGCAATCCAAAGTCTAAATGTTTTAGTACTCATGCTGGAATTGCAGCAATGTATACTGGAAATCCTGTCAGTTTACTACGAGTCTGGTAGCTTTGTTCTGAAAGTCAGTCTTCAGCTGCTAGATTTTAACTAATCAGTGGCTCAAATGAGACTGCTATGATGTGCGGGGAGGTGTGGGAGGGGTCCTACAAGGAGAGACAATGGGAAGGAGAACTAAGTGGTTGCTAAGTATGCTAAAATGATTTATTAAATGGATTTGAATAAAGTGGCGACCAATAGCAACAATTTGTATTTATATAACGCCTTTAACATAGGAAAATGTCCCAAGGCACTTCACAGGAGCATTATCAAACAAAATTTGATATCGAACCACATAAGGAGATATTAGGACCAGTGACCAAACGTTTGGTCAAAGAGGAGGGCTTTAAGGAGCGTCTTAAAGGAGAAGAGAGAGGTATAGAGGCGGAGATGTTTGGGGAGGGAATTCCAGAGCTTAGGGCCTAGGCAGCTGAAGGCACGGCCGCCATTGGTAGAGTGATTAAAATCGGGGATGTGTAAGAGGCCAGAATTGGAGGAGTGTAAAGATCTGAGGGTTGTAGGGCTGGAGAAGGTTAGAATAGGGAGAGACGAGGCCATGGAGGGATCAAAGATGAGAATTTTAAAATTGAGGTGTTGCCGGACCGGGAGCCAATGTAGGTCAACGAGCACAGGGGTGATAGGTGAACGGGACTTGGTGCAAGATAATTTACAGGCAGCAAAGTACTGGATGAGCTCACGTTTCCAGACGGTGTAAGGTGGGAGGCCGGCCAGGAGACCCTTGGAATGACCGAGTCTAGAGGTAACAAAGACATGGATAAGGGTTTCAGCAGCAGATGAGCTGAGGCAGTGGCGGAGATGGGCGATGTTATGGAGGTGGAAGTAGGGGTTAACTTTAAAACAGTGTTAAAACTTTCTGTTCTATGATGATTCGTGTTGTTATATTCCTCGCCTTGAGTGTTATATATAGCTTTGAAGGCCAGTTAGGGTTGTAAATCTTAATATTCCATTACAGGAAAGTGCAAAAGTTATTTAGTTACTTAAGACTACAATTCCATAACTTGATGGCTTAAATTTGAAATAAATTGCACTTGCATAAGCACCAGTATATGTGACATCAAAGCTTCATTAATTATTAATGCAGCTGGTTGTAGGTAATCTGTGGGGCGTGTATACTGTTGAAATACAGTCTCAATAACCCACAATGTCACACATGTAGTTCATATGAAGAGGGAAATGTTTTTTAAAATGTGTTATATCACAAAATCTAGTTCTGCTACTAAGCATTAAGTAAAACTTTCCTATAAAAATCCAATTTAAGATTCACTTTACACTGGTATTACCCTAGGACAAGGTAGGGCTGAGGTGTAAGAGTACACAAGTAGCACTTAAAACAACTGTCCAGAATCTTCTGAATATTTAAAAATCATTTCTTGAGCGTAATTATCGAACATCATTTTAAAAAAAAGTCTTTTATTGATTTTAATCTCTGTGTGTGAGTGATAAATCCACTGGCCATGGGATCAATATTAGAATTGAAAATATAATGGGAAGGTCTCTGATTCGATCCCTGGACTGTGTTGAGTTAGCTGATCTCAGCCAAGGCAGCAGTAGGAGCAATACATTTGGCCTCATTGCCCCTGGGTTTTAAAGGGGATGGGGGGGGAGGGGGGGGAATCATCCAGTGTTCCTTCCCCCTCTTGATCAATAATCAGTGACCACAGTGCTGTAAGAAGGTGTGTGTGTGTACATCTGGTGAGGATGCTTGGCTGTGATGCTTCCTTCCCCATGGTCAAATAGCCTGCCGATCCTTGCTGTCAATTCTAGCACAGAAATAACAGAATCTGACAACTCATGTATTGGCATGGAGTTACACAGAATTAATTTGCCGACTTATTTTAGACCGTACAAGCAGCTTCACACTAATGGAGTGAACCAAATCGAGTTTGTTGTATCGGATCAATATCTATATTGGTGGGCTACCCATTCTTATTTTTCACATTACTCTTAAAAGTTCGAAGTAATGTGCAAAAAAAAAGTTGCAATGTTAATACTGCAAAACCAGAAAAGTCACACACACTCATTCTTGTTCATCCAAATGGACATCTTGAACTCCAACACCCCAGTTGTGGTTAGTGAGGTCCCTTGCAGAAGGCTTATAATCTGCAGTGTCTGTATAACATGTGTTATGGATCTTTGTATTGTTAAACAAAAAATTAAGATGTATCGATGGGAGTTTTAACTCTAGGGTGGCCTAGCGAGCGGCCGACCTGTCCGGGAGCAGCAGCAGGAGGCTCAGACGGTTTTAACGGCTGGGCCTCATTGACATGCCGATGGGCGACTTACCGACCAAAACAACCGGGAAGTCAGTGGAAAGCGGCAGAAGGTCTGAGCCACCTGCCAGGCCCAAGGAAAGTGGGAGGAGAGGAGGGGGAGTGGTGGGCGACATGGGTTCTGGGACGATGAGCAGTTTGGAAGTTTGACCAGGGGAGGCCTACACTTCCCTCGCGGGGGCCAGAAAATCAATCCTGCTCCTCCTGGCCTCACAAAGGAAAGTTTTAAACTTACCTTACAGGGCCTCTTCAGTTGTCGGGGTGGCCGCTGACTTCTTGGTTGAGATGGCGTTGGGGTCCCATTGACATAATCGGGCCCCAATTTGCATAAATGTATGAGGCTCCTGCCTGCCTCGGGTGGGTGCCTCATACGCCTGAAAATCGTACCTTTTAAAATCATTAATTGGTCGGGGACAGAGTGGGAATCAAAAAATTCCTATTTTTTTAGGACAATTATTTACTATTGTATTATTTACTGTTTAGTCCTTAGAAAGCTTGGATGCCAGCGAAAACACAAGATCTAAGCGACATTCCACATCTGACCTCTGTGATGTGACCTTCAGTGATGTCAGGAAAGAAGGATGGTTGTACTTTCGACAGCTTGTCACGGAGAAGGGAAAGGCAAGTCCTAACTCCACAGCAGCATCAAAGCTTTAAATAAAAGCAGGGTCTCCTTTTGTTAAGCAGACCACTTTAGAAAGAAAGAAAGAACTTGCATTTCTATAGCGCCTTTCATGACCGTATAACATCCCAAAGCATTTTACTTTTGAAGTGTAGTTACTGTTATAACGTAGGGAAACCTTTAAATTTATTGTTACATATTAGTCAATATCTCGTGGCATTGCACACACGGAGTCAAGACACAGGAGCAGTCTTCAGGGGAAGCAAAGTTAGAAAGTGGGGGTTAATTGAACCAGGGCACACAAATGTAATTTGGCCTCCATTTTAAAGTCATACCGTCTGTCCTTATTTTCATGATACTTAGATAAAACTTACAGCAATTTGAAAGCAAAGAGATAGAGTTGGTTGGAGCATCGAAATTTCTCTGCAGTACAGGCTGAGGAGCCGGGAAAGGACTTACATTTAGGATGTCCCAAAGCGCTTTACAGACACTGAAGTACTTCTGAAGTCTAGTCACTGTTGTAATGTAGGGAAATATGGCAGCCAATTTGCACACAGCAAGGTCCTACAAACAACAATGAGATTCATGACTAGATAATCTGTTTCTGGTGATGTTGGTTGAGGAATAAATGTTAGCCAGGACACCAGGAGAATTCCACTGCTGTTCTTCAAATAGTGCCAAAGGATCTTTTACGTCTACCTGAGAGGGTAGACAGAGCTCTTCTATCTATTCTAGATAGCAAGTGACTAGATATGGCCTCTATAAAATTCCATAGTCACATTTTATTTGGAATGAAAAATTATTTAATAAAAATAAAATACATTAAAATTAAAAATTCACACAAACCAGAGTACCAAAGGTAACCCAGATCAGTAAGCAGTCAGAGTCTTCACTTTCTATATTCTTCACATATATGGACTCCATATAATTTGTTCTGTAAATGAGATGTCAGCAAGGGGCGTGTTAGAAGTCAAAGAAAGTATTTACAATTCCTATATGGATGTTACATCTACTAGTACTGTTTTATAAACCACATAATAACATGTGAGAAATAATTATTTTATAGCAATTAATACGAAGTTCTTTGTGACTTTTATTTTTCTCCAAAGAAAGTAGCCCCCCTCATTCAGGAGGGCAGGACGAGCAGGTAGACTTACCTCAACTCAAATTAATGCCATTCCATGATTGGCTGACACCAGTTTTTAAAAAAAAAGCAAATTTAGGACTGATGTTAGGAAGTTGTTCTTAACACAGTGAGTGATCAACACATGGAATAGGTTAGTGGAGACAGAAACCCTGGAATTGTTTAAGAAACTGACCTAATCTGCCCTTTCTGTTTTATGTGTTAGTACCAGTCTGACAGCATTTAAATACTAACCCAGTGCTGCTGCTTTTCCAAAAGCATTATTAGCTAATTCAACGGTTTGTTGTGATCTTTCTTTTGTTCTTTCCCCTCATTTCATACCATTTCCATTTTGTTGGAAAGGAATAGGGATAAGACTATCGATTTACTTTGTATGATGTACAGTTTGATACTGAATAATTAATTTAGGAATAAGCTCTGGGGATGTTTAATGTGAGGTAATTCAATATTGAGGGATCATAATGGCCTGAGCCGATTCCCTGAATATTTCATATAACCATGAGGTAGTGTTAGAATGAATACTTAGTGCAAGCCTGCATCAGACTTGACTTCCCTTGCCACCAGCCAGCAGTTTTAATGTAAGTACAACATGAAATGCCACATTTTAGAGCAACTTAACACTTAAAAATATTATGTTGAAAAGGGACTAGAGCAGGCAAGTTTTGTGCTTGCTTATGAAATTGTTTATAAAACGGTGCAATTTGTTAGCTTTGAAGTACTACGATAAAGGATAAATATTATTGATTGTGGATCTATCCTGCAATATCATTAGAGGGAAGCATATTCTTTCAAAATTTTGTTTACTTAATATGCTATTAGTATCATGCCTGCTGCAAGTTAATTAAAAATCTGCTATGCACACTTCATTAGCAAAGCACAACCGGAGATTATAAATTGGGGGGAAAAAATACCTAAAACTGAATGTATCATAATATATATTTCTCTCATTCAGAGGCCAGAAATTGTCTGATTCTAAAGGTCCAGAACTTAAAATAGATCTTTGAAGCTCTAGTTCAAAGACTCCTCAGTACTTTACTATATAATTTAAAGTATAATAAAGACATATATGTGTGTATCTACATTATGATGTATGTAATTATTATAATTTATATACTTGCTTCTATCCAGTACTTGCATCTATGATAATTTGTTTTGTAAATGGACTGTCTGCAGGGGTCTATTAAAAGCAAATGGAAACTGTATGTTTAAGCAAAAAACAAGACCAATGGCCGAACAGTAAACACTAATTGACGTTTATTTGGACACTAGAGAATTAATTCTGTGTGGAATTCTTTCTGTGTTTTATTCTTGTTTGAAAAACACATAATCCAACAAGCCAATAAACTAGAAAATACTGACAAACACCAAGTCAGTCAGTATCTTAAAGAGAAAGGCAAGTTAATGTTTTGGGTGGAAGCCTTCATGAAGGTTCCAGTGAAGAGGCTCCCAAAAACATTACCCTGTCTTCTGTTTATTTCCAGCATTTACTGCTTTGATTAATGTGGTTTACACATGGGGAATTCTCTCTCCTTCCCTCCCCTTTGCCAATACTGGGTACAGCCAAGCACTTCCAGTGTGACAAATGCACAAGAGCTCAGGATTCCGAGACAGAGTACTAACTGTAGGAATGTAAAATCCAACTTTCATGCATAAGAAAGGAAAACTAAAATCATTGGGATATTTTGTGCGTATGAGTACTGGCGCCCTCTTCTCACGGAGAGCTCTGCATGCTGCCTTAGCTACCATTATCGTATGCCTCAAGATGAATGCAATACCGTTAAAGGGCAAGAACCCCAGAGGATTTTCTTTTGAGGGGAATAAAGTTGGAATTACGGTCAATTTAAAAACCCGCATAAGAAAAGTAACTTAGTTACTGATGTCTTGATTTGTGGTGATCTCTTATTTTCAAACATTAAATTTTGTTGTAGTACTGTATTGATCAAGAATACTGTATTTATATGCGATTGTAAGTGTATCAGAGACCGCTGCCTGTTGGTTAGGAATGAATAAAATGGACGAAAGGATTATTCGAAAAAGGGTATTTTAGTTTTACATGAACTGCTGACTTGTATTATTGCTCCTCTTCACTGGTCATTATCTTTGATTATCTAATGATTTATTCATTTATTTCTTTACTTACCCATAGTTCTGCTGATTATCTGATGGCCTATTGATTTATTTGCTTATTAAATTATTCATGTATTGCCAGCAAGATCTCAGCTTTCCATAAATACCATAAATTTATGGAATTTATTTCTCTTGATCTTACTAGTTTTCTTTCAACTGTACAAGGAGACTAAGCAAACTCTTTAAATGTTAAAATAAACTGATATTCTGTGGTTGTTTGCCTTTTAGGTCATTTGTAAAAAAAAAACATTGTTCTTTTTTTTAACAGAGAGTTGTGAACAGCATTCGTTCTTGGAAAAGAGTGTATGCCCTCCTGCGATTACATTCTCTGTACCTGTACAAGGATAAAAGGGACGCAGTGACTTATGTTTCTTCCCCAGCCGAGGATGAGCAGCCCATTTGTATTAAGGCCTGTTTGATTGATATTTCGTACAGTGAGACTAAAAGGAAGAATGTTTTCAGGCTGACCACGTCAGACTTCTGTGAATACCTGTTCCAGGCTGAGGATAGGGATGATATGTTGAACTGGATTAAAATTATCCAAGAAAACAGTAAAACAGAGGGAGAAGTAAGTACATTTCTGTTTTCATTTCTCTCTTTTAAATTAACCCTTGACTCATTTAACAGTATATTTTTAAAATTATGACAGCCAGTCGATTGGTATCTAAGCTCGGTGTCTAATACCCTGAGTGCGCCACAAAAATTACAGTGAAAATTACTTTCTTCCTATCTTTCACACTGGAAAGTTCAAACAACGGCATAATTTGTAGAATAGCCCATCGAGAATGGGAGGGGAGGGTAATTTACATTTGATGGTCCAAGTTTTGGAAGAGTAAAACTCCCTCTTTCTCCTTTTCCCAAATTGGGTCACCACATGCCATCTTCAGGATGAGAGGGTGATAGGCCAACAAATGCTGAACTGGACCAGCTGCTGGGGAGTCATTATGGGATGAAATGCCCTCAAGTTTTCCCTTCCTTCCTTTGTAGGAACTGTTTGGATTTTGATTTGCGCTTCTCCACAGCTATCAAGTGAGATTGGCAACCCAATGAGATGAATACCATAATCTGCCTTTATATTCGTGTCAGTGAGATGTTTGTGACACCACTTCCCACAATGCTGGTCTCTTTAAGCGGGAAGCAATATAGATTGCTGGGTTTGCAAAGACCAGCTTCCAGGAATACCTGATGTTTAACCAGTCTACCTGCAAGCCAGCCTTCACAAATTCAGCAGGTTTAAATTAGGGGTGCCACCTACTGCACAAGACGCACACTTTGGGAACTGGCAGCCAAGCACCCCATTGACACGAGTATAAAAAAAAGCAGCTTTAGTTTCCACTCCAGTGATTCAGCTAGGTACAGCTGGATATCTGATGTTTGTTCCCTTTCATACCTATGCTCATCACCTCAGTGATGGCACAACAAAGATTCAGAGTTATCATGTGGGAAATTGGGGGTAAGTCATGCCAGCCATCTGCAGCTACCAGAGGTTTAGGATTGGCTGATCATCCTGTCCTCTTACTTCTGTAATGGTGTGTGAAGGATTTTTTTTAAAATGTCAAAGACGTAGCTTTTTAAATCTGTGTTTTTTTTATTATTAGGACACAAGTGCAAGATTGATAGAAGTCAAATTAAAGGAGTACAGGAACCAGAGGTAATGAAACTGGTTAAATATTGAATTATTTGCTAACCTCATGTTCACAACACAAATGATCAGTACTTTGTACTCATCTACCACTGGGTTAGAGACAGGCTATCTTGCTCCCAGTCAGCATTCTGGAATGAAAGAGGTGCTGATCTTTATGCCAATACAAGCACTCACTCACTGAACTTTTTATTCTTGTTAGCTGAGGACATTTCTGAAATGTTAGGCATCCTCAAGGACATGAACAATGCTGTAAATCATTTCTTCTAACAGGCAGCTTGTTTAAGGAACTTCAGCTGAGAGACAGTTTGCATTGCGGTACTGTCTCTCTTTATTGTATAAGACAAATGTATCCATAATGGAGGTATTAATTGTCACTAATATTTGCTTAATGACTGATTTTTTGGATTGACTCTGATGTGCCTCGACATGGTTGGAATTATACTAACTACATGCCCTGGATGCTCTGACTTCCTTACCAATTGCTCAGCGCACGTGCACTATATAATGCATCATTCTGTGAAAACATGCAACAAATATGTACATGCATGCATGCCTGTTGGTGATGGTGCTTCCAACTGTTTTTGAGGCGGTCAGTAAAACCCGGCTGCATCAAGTAAAGGTGCAAACGTATGTCCTATTCGACCTGACGAGTTGGACTTTTACCAGTCAATAAATGTAAAGGGATAGTTGCAGTGCGTAGCAGATTCAAGAGTTGTGTTGGATTCTAGTCTTTGTATTAGGTTAGAGTTACCTCAGTACTAATCCATTGTGTCCTCCACATTGAGGAATTCTTATTGCAATTAGCACGGTAATGAGAAAGATTCAGCCAACAAATCTATTTCAAATTTAAGTGCCACATTAATGATTATAGTGACACGAGTGTAGCAATAAAACTCAATTATATAATGGAGTGAACGGTGGATAACGTGTGCAATAATTCCTGTCAAAGAATGATCAACACAAGGAATGGATTTCCAGATAGAGTGGTGGAGGCAAAAACCCTGGAATCATTTAAGAAGCAATTAGATACAGTAGTGGATGGAATTCTGGCTCTTTTTGGATGGGTGATGGTTCAAATGGCCTGCCATATCTGTAATTATCTTGTGTTCCGGTACTGATTTTTCACACTATGTAGACTAACAAAAAGTTTTTCTTTTTAAAAGTTTTTGTCAATAAAAGTGTTAAATGAACAATTCAAAGAATAGGAGATGCTGGGCAGTGTAGTCTGCACTTTGTTGAAATTCTACATACTTTTTCTCTTGAAACTTGGTTGATATCTCGTTGGCATGTGCGTAATAATCTACAGTGAAACCTGAGGTTATGTGGTGCTGGTGCGTCATGTGCAATGAGTGTGTCATTTCATGGAAAAAATCTTACTGTTTTAAAAAAAAAAGGTCCAGGGGGAAAAACATTTTGAATATTTCAGAACTTGGCAAACTTCCATAGGTATGCAAACCTTATACAGCACCATATATGGTCTAACAATGCAAGTGTTGGTGCTGGAGCTGGTACCGGTGCCAAACTGTTAGGATGTGAAGACTCTGAGTCCTTCCTAGGAATGCTTAAACCATTACTAGTTGGTGGTTTAAGTGTGTGTCGTCCATACAGGGATCTAAGTGAAATGAGGTGCTTTTTCTTTTATAAAAGCACAGTGCCTTTTTTTGCTTTTCCCCCCCCCCTTTTCCTTCCCTCCTTCTTCTCTCAAAGATGTTGATTCCTTTCTGGGGTATGCTTCCACGGGCACTACATGCTCTGCAGCACATTGCCCAAGCAGCCATTCTTTTTGTGTGACCCTTAGCAAAGAGTGTTGGCAAACTGACTGCAAGGGGTCTTTGAGTCTGATCCGGTACATGTCTGATAAAAACACACGTGCATTTGTAGCATGGATTCAACGACTCAGCATCCACAGCCCTCTGGGGTAGAGAATTCCAAAGATTCACAACCCTCTGAGTGAAGAAATTCCTCCTCATCTCAGTCTTAAATGGCCGACCCCTTATCCTGAACTATGCCTCTATGTTTGATGAATAGGGATCAGAAGCCTAACCTTTGAAGTCAATTGTAGAACCCTTACTGCCAACCCAGCTGAGATCAGCTAACTAAGCTCAGACTGAGGATTAAACCTGGCATCGCCTTAACTGCCTCAACCAGGTGAACCACTGGGGAGGCCACCATGTGTTTTTCTCTTATAAACTTTTAAAAGTACTTTTTTTTTGCAAACTGATGTTTATTTTTAGAATCCTGATGGTACATGATATGGCACTATTTTGAAACAGAGCAGGGGAGTTCTCCCCTGTGTCATGGCCAATATTTAATCCCTCAACCAACAGCTAAAAAGAGATTATCTGGTCGTTATCACATTGCTGTTTGTGGGACTTTGCTGTGTACAAATTGGCTGCCGCATTTCCTACAATGTAACAGTGACTACACTTCAAAAGTACTTCATTGGCTGTAAAGTGCTTTGGGACATGCTGAGATGGTAAAAGGTGCTATTTAAATGCAAGTCTTCCTTTCTTTGTATCTACCTACTTTTTCCATCTGTATTAATTTTTTTGTGTGCCAACAACTGCATCTCTGTTCACAGAATGATAGTGCCAGATATATGCTTTGCAGTGTATGAAAGTATACTGTATTGAGGACATTTTTTTAAAGGGAAGTCACGTAATGTAACCAATCACTCACCAAGTCACCACTTTTGTACTATAATTTTATTTATCCTGACTTTTATTACCATTTTTTAATGTCCTGGCTCAGCACATCCCTTGGCTATAACTGTACTTGGAGATAACTTGCAGGAAACCTGCTTCAAGGTCACTGCCAAACTTGCTGCATAAACAGTATATGCAAAAGCAGGCCTGTGACCCTTAAAACTTACTCACTTTGCCTCTGAATCACCACTTCCCTCTATTATGTTACTGGACTACTGCCTGGTCATACTAGTACTTTGTTATTTTTCTGTCTAACCATATAAATTTATATTGTTGTCCAGGGATCAGGAACATCTTCCTCAGTATTTATTTCCTTAATAGCTCTTTTTCTCAATCAAACAAATCATAGGGATATATTATCCTTCCTTTGCTAGAGCTCGCAAAAAAAATCAATGCGACGGTAACAGGTTTCTGCTCATGTTGACTTTTTCAGCAGTGAAGAGAACAATTGATAACACATAGAGAATAAAAGAGGGGCCGCTCTCCAGGTGGCAGAATGAAATCTGTACTTCTGTAGCTAAATAATGCTAATGATTTAACTGCCTAAATTGAAGAATTTACTAGTAGTTTGGTCAGGTAGCCTTAAATTCGAGCCCCATATATTTTTCTAAACTGTGCATGATTTTGGGCATAAATCATGTGTCAAAACATAGAAAATTCATTGCCACTTTAAATTAAATTTTGATTGCATAACTGAGATTGTATCTGTATTGTGTTACAGCCCCGCAAATAATAAGTCCGATTCTTCTCCAAAAGGATCCCGCCACCATGTCATCCGACGTCCAAGATCTCCCAGGCAAGATAATGCAAGCAAAGGTAATTCAGCTTAACGTCCTGTGGCGTCACTGCCACAGCCTTGTAGCCCTTGTAGTGCTGAGAATCTCGTCAGTTGCCACTTGCTTCAGTGATTTGCTCTCACAATTCACCCCTACCTCCAATTGTTAAAGCAAAACCTAAGCTTACTTGCAATGCTGGGGTTATTTCCACTGGAGAAGAAAAAGCTAATGGGGAGTTTCATGGAGGCCTTTCAAACTGTGAAGGATTTTGATACGAAGAAGACTATTTTGTTCAGTTGTGGAGTCAGTGATGAGGAATCATCAATTTAAAATTACAATGAGAGTGAGAACAAAGCTGGGAAAATGTCTTTACGCAGAGTGTTGCTGGAGCATGGAATGCTTTGCCACAGGGAGTGGTTGAGGCAGGAACATTGCATTTTTTTTTTTAGCTAGGAGATTGATGTTATTGAGAAACCTAAGTGAAGGACCATGGTTCATAGTGCAAGACACCATCAGGGTCACAAAGATCAGGAGAGAAGACTAGGTAAATGAGTTAGTAGAGGTTAGGTGACGCCAAACTTGAGTTTTGAAAGCAGGAGGATAGAGAGACTGAAGGAGGTGAGGAGTTTCCCAATGTTGAGGTCCTGGGAAAGAATGAGTTTGAGTAGGAAACATGTTTATTGAAGACGAAAGAGTTTCATTATTCTCATATTCTTCAGTAGGGATGTGTCGCTGTTAAGTTTCCTCAGAAAAACTGCCAGTGGAACGAAACTCAAAGTAGGCCTGTATCTCACAGTAACTTAAGTTCTGTAAATGGAGATACGTACTTCACTGTACCTGCAGGAATGAACGAATGCACCAGAGGGCACTCTTGTTTCAAACAGTACAGTACCTTCAATGTTTCACAAAAATAGATCTCCGCAGAGAGTGAGGTAAAATGGAAGAATGGTGGTGCAGCTGGGGCTGCTTTTGCATAAAGGCTTGACAGCAGGTCATCTGCCTGCCCTCAGCCGAAAAATGATAGATGATATGAGAAAGACGGATTAAGAAGTGGCTGTTAAAATCTTTTTTAAAAAAGAGGTATAAATGTACAGAATCCTTCATTCTATAATAATTTTAAGTCAAATCTGGACAAGAAAATGTGTAACTGAGCCTCTAGAATACATTTATTTGTTGATGTCCTTTAGTTCCAGAAATTCTTCTTCAAAAGCTTGGAACTGAGACCTAGTTGGTAGTAGAGATGCCTCCAGTCTGCTTTTAGAATGGACAGTCCACTTCTTTTAGTAGGTTATCCAGAAATCTGGAAAATGTTAGCTGGACTTCAAAATCCTGTTTGCAAGGCTGTTCTTGCAACCCCCCCTCCAGCTTCTGTGTCTTATGATGCAGAAGCATTAGTAATTACATTTTAGGTGAATTTTCATAATTCAAAAGAAAATGCCAGAACTAGATGCATGAATCCCTCCTTCTGCCCCACCCTGCAAGAACTGCTGCCTCGTCAGTATTTGCCCTCTCCAACCAAGTGTGCTGCCCGGAGAGATCTCTGAGCTAACCTTTTGTTTTCAAATCAGAGGAGCAATCCCCATTGTAGAATTCGGTGCAGTCTGCCCTTTATGTTACCAGTGTGACTTTGGCTACGCCAAGGGCCACTGCAACTGCTTTTTTGTTTGTCTTGCAAAACTAAGGCTCTTATGTTTATAAAATAGTAAAGAACTTTAAAAAAAACACATGTTGGCAATTTTGCTGAAAATAGCAATTAGAAGAAATCTTCCCTTTGTGTTTATGATATTGCTAGCACGTTGCAATCAGAAGAAATCTCTCCCCGTCCCCCCTCCTTTCCAATGTGTGGAATCGCAAGTGTGAACCTGCATCCCATATATCATCGTACAGCAGGCTGTGTACAGTATAGACTGCTTTCATTTTTAAAATGAAAACATTCATTCTATTTAATATGAGAATTTAGCTACATAAAGTCATTTTGACAATTGTTAATTGAGTTGTCCTTGAAATGTACAACCCCATAACGAGCAAATAGCAAAGACAATCCAATAGTATTCAGAGGGATTATAAAGAAAAGAAATTTCCCAAGGCACACATAGCTGGTTATAAGAGAGTTGTGATACTGCACTTAGTCTAACTCCATTAGTAACTAATCTCTTCACATCAGTAGATCCAAGTGACTGAAGTTTAAATGACTTAATGGGTTACACAGCTTGCATGATGCTATTTAACATGAGTACAAGATACACTTGGAAGGGTAGAGGTGATTTAAACCTATTTATGCTTGATGACAAAATTGTTCAATACTTAATTTTTTTTTAAAAGCACTTCAACTGTGTGCTAACGATCAGGAAAGAGAGGACTTTGTTCTTGTGAAAATACTGAACCCCACCCTCCAAAAAAAAACATAAATAAAAAGTATCAGGGGTATTTTTTTTCTTGTTAAAGTGGTGAATAATCTTTTGGCTGCCTGTTTCTTTTTCCAGATGAAAGTAGCCCTCCTAAGGACAAGAGTTCTTGGCTGAACATAATGAAGAAAACTAAGAAACCGGTTTCTGGAGCAGCTTTTGGTGTTCGACTAGAGGAGTGTCAGCCTGGTGTAAATAACAAGGTATCGGTTGTGTGTGCTTATCTACACTGGGCTGTAAATGTTCATGTATATGCCTTAATATCTTGACACGTGCACCTGATTATTTAAATTGGAGCTTTGCTTTTGCTCTGGAATTCCCTCCCTAAACCTCACTGCCTCCTTTAAGACGCTCCTTAAAAGCTACCTCTTTGACCAAACTTTTGGTCACCTGTCTTTATATCTCCTTATGTGGGTCAGTGTCAAATTTTGTTTGATAATCGCTCCTGTGAAGCACCTTGGAACGTTTTACTACATTAAAGGCGCGATATAAATGCAAGTAGTTGTTTCTTTCACTATCTTTTTTTTGATGAGGAACAATGTAGTTTCATCTCTTTTATATACGTTTTAGATATAAAGCTAAATATTGCAGTATAGTGGCCTTGATGTGTTCAAATATTGATGCATGTATGTATTTGTTCTTTCAGTTTATTCCGTTGATAGTGGAGATCTGTTGTAAATTGGTGGAGGAGAAGGGTTTGGAGTACACAGGGATCTATCGGGTACCAGGGAACAATGCCATGGTCTCAAGCCTACAAGAGCAACTCAATAAGGGAATGACTGATCTAAATACCTCAGAAGAAGTATGCCTCCAATTCTTCTCCAGACTTTTTACTACCCCTTTCTCTATTTTGCTTTTGTATGAGTCATGGGAGGCTTGTTTTGCAGGAAATTAACTGAGAAGCATCTTAGCCTTTGGTTCAGTATTCTGGCTGACCCTTTGCAGACAGATTCTAACCACAATCTAAAACTGTGGTGAACGTGAGTCCAAAAATACACACAACTACACATAATTCAGCAGTTTTCCTTTAAAAGGCTGTAAGAAACAATCAAATTTGACCCAATGCCTCAAAGAGGTATCCTTGATTCTTTGCCTGACTCTCTGCTACAGTTTCCATGTACAGTTTCCATTGTCGAAAGAATGGTTAACAGTAGGGATCTGTATTTAGGAACATAGGAACAGGAGTAGGCCATTCAGCCCCTCGTGCCTGCTCCGCCATTTGATAAGATCATGGCTGATCTGTGATCTAACTCCATATACCTACCTTTGGCCCATATCCCTTAATACCTTTGATTGCCAAAAAGCTATCCATCTCGGATTTAAATTTAGCAATTGAGCTAGTATCAATTGCCGTTTGCGGAAGAGAGTTCCAAACTTCTACCACCCTTTGTATGTAGAAATGTTTTCTAATCTCGCTCCCGAAAGGTCTGGCTCTAATTTTTAGACTGTGCCCCCTACTCCTAGAATCCCCAACCAGCGGAAATAGTTTCTCTCTATCCACCCTATCCGTTCCCCTTAATATCTTATAAACTTCGATCAGATCACCCCTTAACCTTCGAAACTCCAGAGAATACAACCCCAATTTGTGTAATCTCTCTTCGTAACTTAACCCTTGAAGTATTTGAATGGTTCCCTCTCTGTGGCACATAATGGCTGCTTATATTGACTAATTTTGGCTTTGCAGAAATGGCAGGACCTGAATGTGATTAGCAGTTTGCTTAAACTGTTCTTCCGAAAGCTTCCTGAGCCTCTCTTCACAGATGGTGAGTAAAATATCTTAATAATTTGTTGGCTGCAATTTGAAAACAGTGAATCACTTGTACAATTTTGGGACATTTTCGAAGTCATTATACTAAAGCCACAGTGATAAGTGTCCGTTTGGGGAAGTTGTGAGCAATATTTTTGAAGTATTATAAAATGATCATTAAGTTTCATAGAAAAACGGGAGAAAAAGCTTTTCAATTGTTTGGTGCCTTTTCACATCTAACCGATGTGTCAAAGTGCTTCAGATGCAAAGAATGATTTTGAAGTGCAGTGTCTGTGATTTGGGCAGACAAAGCAGCCATCTTGTGCACTGCAAAATCCCATAAACAGCAATGTGATGAATTACCAGTTAATCTGTTATTGGTGATACTGGTTAAAGAAGTACTCTTGACCGCTCTGTCCTTGCAAACTACTGCCCCATTTCCTTTTGCTCTCCAAAGTTCTTGACCGTGTTGTCGCCTCCAAATTCGTGCCCATCTTTCCTGCAATTCCACGTTTGAACCTTTTCATCAGGTTTCCACCTCTGCCACAACACCAAAACGGCTCTAATCAAAGTCACAAATTACATCCTCTGCGATTGTGACCATGGCTAACTATTCCTCCTTGGCCTTCTCGAGCTGTCTGCAGCCTTTGACGTGGTTGACCACATCATCCTCTTCCAACGCCTCTCCTCCATTGTCCAGCTCAGTGGGACTGCCCTCGTCTGGTTTCACTCTTGGGTATCCAGTCGTAACTGGATAATCTCCTACAAAGGTTCTTCCCTGTCCCCCCCCCCCCCCACCCCACACAGTTACCTCTGGAGTCTCCAAAGAGTCTATCCTTTGCCCCCCACTATCTCTAATCTATATGTTGCCCCTCGGCAACATCATCCAAAGACATAATGTCAGGTTCTACATGTATGCTGACAACACCCAGCTCTACCTCACCACCATCTCCTCGACCCCTCCACTGCCCTGTGTTGTCAGACAGCTTGTCCGACCTCCAGTGCTCCAATTAAATATTAGGAAGACCGAAGCCATTGTCTTTGGTCCCCGCCACAAACAACGTTCCCTAGCCACTGATTCCATCCCCCTCCCTGGCCACTGTCTCAGGCTGAACCAGACTGTTCTCACCCTCGGCGTCCTAGTTAACCCTGAGCTGAGCTTCCAACCCTATATCCTCTTCCTTACAAAGACCGTCTACCTACATCTCCATAATATCGCCCCGTCCCGCCCCTACCTCAACCCGTATGCTGCTGAAACCCTCATCCATGCTTTTGTTACCTCCTGACTCGACTATTTCAATGCTCTCCTGGCCAGCCTCCTATCTTCCACCCTCCATAAATTTGAGCTCATCCAAAACTCTGCTGCCCATATTCTAACTCGCACCAAGTCCCATTAACCCATCACTCTGTGCTTGCTGACCTACATTGGCTCCTGGTCCCTGAACGCCTCCATTTTAAAATTTATCATTCTCATGTTCAAATCCCTCCATGGCCTCGCTCCTCCCTATCTCTGCAATGCTCCAGCCCTACAACTCTCCGAGAACTCTGTGTCCTCCAAATTTGGCCACATTCTGCGCCCCACCATTGGCGGCCGTGCTTTCAGCCTACTTGGCCTAAGCTCTGGAATTCCCTCCCTAAATCTCTCCATCTTTCTCTCTTTCTTTAAGACGCCTTCCTCTTCAACCAAGCTTTTGGCCGCCTGTCCTAATGTCTCCTTCTTTGGCTTGGTGTCAATTTTTCGTCTGATTATACTTCTGTAAAGTGCCTTGGGACGTTTTACTATGTTAAAGGTGCTATATAAATTCAAGTTGTTGTTTTTGAAGGAATGTTGGTCATGACACTAGAAGAATGGCCTTGTCTTTCTCATAATAATTCAATGGGACCTTTAATGTGCACCTGAACCACCGATACGGGGAGGCATGGCCTCGGTTTAACATCTCATCTGTACCATTCCCTCAACTCTACACTGAAGTGTCATCTTAGATTACGAGCTCAAACTTCTGGAAGGGGTTTCAAACCTAAACCCTTCTGACCCACATGTGAGGGTATTACCAGCTGATTCAAGCTGACAGTTTGCTGCAGGTAACTTGGGCATTGATGTTTCCTGTAATTTACAGATAAATACAATGATTTCATTGAAGCCAACAGACTGGAGGATGCGGCAGAAAGACTTCAAACCTTTAAGAAACTGGTAAATTGTACTAGATTGAATATCTGACCCTAACCCTAATCCTTAATTGTATTCTAACCCTGGATAACTGTACCTGCATTCTCAGCTTATAGCAAATTATTATTATCTATGTCTGTTGGAAATGAATAAAAAATTAAAACTGACCCGATCCCTTTAAAGAGCTCTTCCTGTTCATGTATCATTTAAATTCGCCCCCCCCCCCCACTCTACCAAAACCACTTAGCTGCTTTGTTTTAATTGAGATATGCTGACATTGAACAGCACTGCTGAGAAAAGTGTTAAGACTCCAAAGCCAACAAAATCAGCTGGTTTTCTGTTTCTACAAAAAATCGCACTCTTCCACCCAAAGCTCTGCCCCAAATTGTACCCTTTCAGCAGATTGCAGGTTAACAGGTATGTCCCATAGCCACACAAGCACATACACACACGCACATGCACCCAGATACACACACCTATTGTTAGCCAATACAGTGGTATTAATTTCGCTTAAGAAACTGGGTTACGACAATCTGTAAAGGGCTGCTCGGAATATAGACTGCATGCTCATCGTGGCTAACTACTGTATTACTTCAAGTAAAATGATATTAAGGATTGCTAAAGTATGAGAAATATGCTAGTATACTTAGGCTATATTCTGGCCTAATAAGATTACACTTGCATACTAAAATGTTTAAAGTTATAATATGCCTTTACAAAGATATCAGAGATTGGACTGAAGCATTTATGTTTAATTTTTAGACTCAGCTTCTGTTACATTAGAATTTATAGTGACTGAGCATGAATATATTGTTGTACAGTAATAAGACTTTTTATTTCAGCTTCGGAACTTACCGGAATATTACTTTGAAACCCTGAAGTTCCTCACAGGACACCTGAAGACTGTAGCAGATCACTCTGAAAAGAACAAGGTACCCTGGCCCCTTTCAATTTCTAATAAGTTTGCCAATTACTAGGATACTAAAAATAATATTGCTGTTTCTACAGTATTTTCTAGCTATGTGGTAAATTACTAAATCCAACATCAGCGAAGTGCATGTATATAGTACCTTTAACATCATAAAACTTTCCAAAGTGCTTCATAGAAAACAAATGCCAAGCAGTGATTGGAAAAGAGTTAGGAGAGGTGACTGAAACCACAGTCAAATGGGTAATTTGGAGAATGCTTTTGAAAGAGATAGAAAGGTGCAAGGTTTTAGAGCGAGAATTCCAGAATGGGGCCAAGGCGACTAAATATTCTGCCTCTGGAGGTGGGACTCAGGAAGGGGGGGATGCAAATTATGCCCAGAGTTGGAAGAGCGGAGGAGGTTGTGGAGTTAGGAAGGAGCAAGGCTGTAGGGCAAATTGTAACTGACAACAAGGAATTTGAATCCAGTGCGTTGGAAGAGGGAATCGATTCATTGTTCAGCTCAACAGTAGGATAGCTCAGTCAACATGTGGGGAAAACCACCAGTGCAATGCCTCTTCATAAATATCCACTCACTAGTCAAGAAGGCGGATTCGCTGTTGCTGCACTTCCAGAACTTATTCTCACTGGAAGCAAGCACAAATAGGAGATATAGCTGCAGCAACATAAGCTCAATTCTCCAATCCATGTTCCTGTTTAGAAAGGCTTCATTTGGGGAGCAAAGCTTCATTAGTGAAAAGGAAAAAATTGCACAGCTATATGGAAAGAGCCGTGGACTGGGACTAATTGGATAGCTCTTTCAAAGAGCTGGCACAGGCAAGATGGGCCAACTGGCCTCTTTCTGTGCTGTTTGATTCTATGAGTCCTCCTGTGGTGTGCGTGGATAAGCCTGTCTCCTGTGTTATTTTCCCCCCATGCTCAGCATCAAGTGTGTGTGCCTTAGGTAGGAGAATGTTTTAGTAATAAACTTGGTTTTGGGTGTTACGTTTTATGTATGACATTCACCTGCCCACTTTAGATTAAATGTGCTTCAATAAGCTCTATTAATAAGAGTCTAACAGCGTTGTCTTTTTAATAGCCCATGATTCCTCTGAACAGAAATTTGTACTTCAGCCTGTCATCCAGTTTTATTTCCTCCCTCTCAGATGGAACCACGTAATTTGGCATTGGTGTTTGGCCCGACCCTTGTCAGGACATCAGAAGACAAAATGATTGACATGGTGACTCACATGCAAGATCGGTACAAAATCATTGAAACCTTAATACAGCATGTAAGTTTAACCTTTTTCCTTATAATTGAATTATATGGATGATATATTATGGGGAATCAACAAGGAGTGGCGAGGAGGACGGAAATCCATGATGGAATAATCATACATGTACTCTGGATGGAGCAAGCTTGTTGAGCCAAATGGCCTTTTGTCACTCAGACCTCCTTAATGCTGTTATGAGGACTGTGGCAGTGTTATGTTTGAGGCAGCCTGATCTTAGTAGCCTGCGCTACTATGTCACCGTGCTACAGAGTAGGACATTGGTTTGTGCCAGCACTAGAAAGGCCCATGTTGCTTATGAGCACTCAGTGTCTATTTATAGGCACAAAAGCAAAATACTGCAGATGCTGGAAATCTGAAATAAACACAGAAAATGCTGGAAACACTCAGCAGGTCAGGCAACATCTGTGGAGAAAGAAACAGAGTTAACGTTTCAGATCATTGATTTTTCATCAGAACTATTTATAGAACAGTATTAACAGAGGCAGGGAATACGTATGGCACAGAGGGTTTAAAAAGCAGGTTATAGTATATATTTAAGTATACTTTTAATATAAGTTCACAATCAAGATTTTGTGATTATGATGATTCTAGCAAATATAACGGAAAACTTCAGGTCCTGTTGTAAAGATTTGTTTTCACATTTTGTTTCTTTATTTCTATGCTGATTGGTCTAGTTGTAACTAATCTACATCATTGTTTGTCTTATAACAGTTCAGTTTCCTGATTAATCTGCATTGCCTGAATTCTCCCGAGGCCAGACTTCCATTGTTCATTTTTCAATGCCAGTGAAGTTTCAAACTCTGGTGACTTTGGAGAGGTTAACTAACCAAAGGAGTTGATTGCATATAGTGTACACTAATGGGAAATAAATGAACCAGAAGCAGGGGACACCTGCTCAAGATTAGAAGAGGGTGATTTAACTACTTTACGCAGAGGGTGAAATGGACTGCCTCTTGGGACAGATAGTGTAGAAAAATTTAAGGAAGAATTGAGTAGACATTTGATGGAGTGTGTGATTAAGATGTATTAGTTTTTGGGACTGGCCTTATAGACTGCAGTCTTTTATGGACCTATACTTTCTTGTGATGCTTTCTTAGTTTATTCGAAGTAAACAATAGTGTATAAAACTAGTGTGCAATATGAAAGCTTTGAAGTGCAGGAAGTCTAAGTAAAGATAACTTATTTGAACACATTTATAACTTTACTAGAAATAGTGACCAGAGGAAAACTTCATGCAACATTTTAAATGACTTCTACTCATTGTCGCCAGAGCAATCACCCCCCTCCAATTCGCTTAATTAAAACTTGCATTTCTTTCACATTTACATTGCTATTGAGTTATTATTTGCATGAAGTATCCTTACCTCTGTGTCACAGCATACAACTTAGTCCTGAAGATGTTACAAACCAAATTCTGTGACCAAGAAATCTTAATGGACATAAATGTATAGTGTGTATATATAAAGAACAAGGTTTGGTGTGCTGATTACTATCGCTATCCATTAGAATCTTTGGAATGGGATGCCTTTGAAGCACTGACACTTCAACGAAGTTTTGATACAATAATAATTAATGAACTCATTATTGATTTTAACTAATTTACTGAGTTGCTCATGTCTGGCTTAGTCTCTCGATGTGTTGAAGTTACTAATACAGAATAAACACTCCTCTGCTTAGCACTGACCTTCTAGGGTTTCAATCAGTGGTGTGATCTGCTGTCATCTAGGATTTTGGCATTATTGTAGATAGGCCTCTTGATGTTAGAGCTTAACCTGATAATTTCTTACCCCTCCCTCCCCAGAGATGAATTCCAAAATTTGTATTAAAACCTGATAAAAATCCTTTAACAAAAAAATGTTGAGATAACGAGACTGCTCATCCCTCACCTGAAAAAGGGTGTGATGATATGCAGCGAACAGCCTGTCCCTCTCCTTTGGAACAATTAATTCCAATCCATTGATTCAGTTCACCACCAGGCATGGCATTGAGCACAGTGCGAATTAAGGCCCAAATTTTCTGATTGTGAACATTTTGTTGTAATTTTGACCTGGAAAAACAAAAAAAAAAGAGAAAACAACAATTCAGAAGTGAGACTGTGCCAAGAATCTGGAGTGTTGTTTATATTTTTTTCTTGAGGTGACCTCACATCTCTGAGCATCACCTTGGAATGTTTTTCTACATTAAAGGTGCTATCTAACTGCAAGTTGTTGTTGATCACTGTGTGGCACATGAACCCCTTTTACTTTTCCGCTGTGCAAGTGCACCAATGCTTGCAGTTTGTTTGAGTTACTTCTGAAACCAGTTTATTTGCATTTTACAGTATGATTGGTTTTTCAATGAAGACCGGGACATGGATGAAAAAGTGAGTACTGTTCGATCTAACTCATAGTCATTAGATAAGACCATAAGATCTACTTTCATTAAAAAAAATATCAATATATGGGATGAACTAGAAGAGAGTGCTTAAGGAATTATAAGCTAAAGAAAACTCTAACTTAACATAATTTAGGAAGTAATGACCTCACACTTAATAAATGGAGCATTCGGAAAAGAAGTGCAGAGATTCCTAATTTAAGAGGGAAACTGGTATCTGTAAAGTCTGAAGTGAGATGAAAATGGTCTGAGCATCTACTTTACATGGGCCTAAATAACTTGTCAGTGAAATTAACCAAGAAATCCCAAACCGAGGAAAAAATACTAAAAGTAGACCCTTCCAGACTTGAAGGTGTCACCTGAGAAACTTCTTGATGATGAAGAATCAGAGAAGATTACAGCACAGAAGGAGGCCATTCAGCCCATCGTATCTGTGCTGGAGCTTCACTATAGCAATCCAAAACAAATCCTCCAGCCTTGCTCTCTCCCCATAGCCTTGTATCTTTTCTGTTTCAAATAGTTGTCCAATTTTCCCTTAACAGGCGTTCCTCAATTACTCTCTGTGGCAAAGAATTCCATGCTCCAGCACCCAGCTGTGTAAAGAAATATCTCTCATCACTCTTTGATCATTTTAAATCGATAACTAGAGGAAATAGTCTTTACCTAGTCACTCTATTCACCCTATTCACTCCATCATAATTTTAAATCCTCAGTTAAATCTCCAGTGACTATGAAGACTTAAACTAGTAAACCTTATTTATCTTAACATTGCTTGATGCTCAAATCTGCTTTGTGCAGTGAGTTTCATCAACAATTGTCTAATAGTAAGGATCTTTCAGAGGCTGAAAAATTATCCTTCAGGCAGACCAGAGTAATGCTGACTTTGTCTCTCTCCTATTACCTGTTATGGAAATCTGTGACTAACTCAACTATTCTGACTGACTGACGATAAATGAATGCAAGCACCCTTGATAAAACAGTTGTAAATTGTTGCAACCAAGAAACAATGTTGGAAATAATATCGAGACAAAATAAGCTTTTTAAAAAATATATCTTGATGTTCAGCCTTGGCTCAGTTGGTGGCACTCTCACCTCTGAGTCAAAAGGTTATGGGTTCAAGCCCCACTCCAAAGACTTGAGCACATAATCTAGGCTGACAATCCAGTGCAGCACTGAGGTAGCGCTGCACTGTCGAAGGTGTGCCGTCTTTCGGATGAGATGTTAAACCGAGGCCTCCTCTGCCCTCTCAGGTGGACGTAAAAGATCCCACGGCACTATAACGAAGAAGAGCAGGGGAGTTCTCCCCAGCGTCCTGGCCAATATTTATCCCTCAACCAACATCACTAAAACAGATGAACTGGTCATTTATCTCATTGCTGTTTGCGGGCCATGTTTCTTTACGTTACAGCAGTGACTACGCTCCAAAAGAAAAAGTACATGATTGGCTGTAAAGTGCTTTGGGACGTCCAGAGGTCATGAAAGACACTGTATAAATGCAAGTCCTTTCCTTTCCCTTCTTTCTAGGCTCCTGTTGACCATGTAGGTAATACAGAGTTACAGCCAGTACCAAACATAGACCATCTGCTGTCAAACATTGGGAGAACAGGAGGAGCACCAGGGGATATCTCAGGTAACAAAACTTTCAATACTGTGTAACCCTGACTCTTCCAAACTACTAATGCACTATGTCATGCCGTAGAGTAGAAGGTACCCGATTGAATATCTGAGATCTGTGTATGAATTAGAAAGGCTTCATAGTAGTTTGAAGACATTTCCTTTCAATCTTGGCTTTATTTTGATGATTATATAAGCAGAGTAGCTGAATAAGATTTGAGATTGACAGGCCAAAGTAATTGGGTAGGATGATTACGTGAGCAAAATATCGGCTTGAGTTCTTGAGTGGCATATCGCTGTTTGCGCTGAAGAATATGCAACGTTCACAAATATCAATGGGAAATTAAAACCATTTTTGAAAGTACAGTAAGACGTTCATAGCCCAAACATACTATGGGAATCTGTTTCCATTCATGCCTGAACCTATTTTCATGATGTATTCAAACTAACTGGGCACATTAACATGATACCTAAAGTGACTTTGTTTAACAGTATTTATTTCAACAAATGATTTGACATGGCATGGCATCTTATAACTCATCCTGCAAATTTCTGTACACACTGTGTAGTGTGACTTGCTGCCCAAGTACAGGTATTTCGTATAAAAAGTCTGTGAAAACGCCAATTTCTAAGCAAACTTGAGCGACAAATTACTTATCCTATTTATTAAATAGACGGTGCTTCTAACAAGTTGCATCATTAAACTGTAATTCTTTTATATATTATTAGGATATTCATATGCAGCCTTCGAATATTTCCTGAGGTCATGGGGAATGAGTTATGCTGACCAACTTACCACTGTATACCTGAGGACTTTAGTCAGTTCCCAACCAACCGATACTGTAAAAGGCTCCCTGATGAATCAAAGGCCTGTTTGTCTGTCCTTTGATGATGATCTGAAGAGAAACTGGGAGACACAAACAACCTCTCATCTTTTGCCTGGTCTTGATACTGCCAAGATTCCAGCATTTACACCCATGGATAATCACTTGGTTACACACACTGATTATTGCTGTTCACAAGTGATTGTTCCAAAGTTCAGCTGAAAGTCACTTGTGACATCGGTGACAAAAGAAAAATAATTCCATTGCAGAAATAGCCACAGTTTTACTTATGTGAGGCATGTACCACCAAATGTAATATTTGCAGAGCCGGCAAAGTCGTCTTACTTGATTTAAAAACAAGCTGGGTGGTGGCTCAACAATTAGTGGGATGTGCTGCAGACTGAAACAGCCAGGTTCAAATTCCAGCCTTGGCTGACATTCGCAGTCTGACCTCCCTCAGACAAGCTGTTGATCTTAGTAGGCTATCGGATGCAGCACTGAGGGTTAGGTGACGTGCATAGCCAACGGTTGTGCAGTCCACTTGAGTGATACTTCAGCTGCCAACTGGCTTACAGGTGCCTACACTCACCCAGCTATCTTATAAGCCAGAGTCTGTGGTATACTCCTGGGACCTACAAAAGGCAGAAAATAAAGATGCAAAAAGGCAGCCAACTGCATTAACCAATCAAAATATCGAGAGAGTACTTTATGAAGACCTGTGGGATATTTTCTCAACAATGAGTTGACCTGATAATTCATGAATAAGAAAGTCATGAGTTATGGTCCTTGCTATGTTTAGGATACAGTCTACTGTTAACTTGAAATTGTTTTTTGCGCTAAGAAAATTTGAAATATTCAGTAACTCAAATTAAGGAATTGAAGTAACACTAAAAAAATTTGGATTATCTGGTAATTCAAGTTAAGTGGGTTTGAATTGAAGGGTATAGACTGTATAAGTCATATCCCACAGGTTTCCATAACGTAGTCTGTTAATACATTTAAAAACTAATTAGGCAGAAAGGAAGAAATGTTTGACTAATGAAGCTAAAGAATGCAGAATTGCATCAGCACTGATCTCGTATAAATGTTTAATGTGCTCGATCCAAATTCCTCTGTTATTATGCAGGCTTTAGCTTGTTTAAAATAAATGAATTAATAGCTGAATCAAAATTGTGCAGAGAGGAATTTAGAATGAGCATGTTAAGCATTTGTATGAGATCAGCACCCATCATAATTGTGGTTTTGGTTCTATTTCAGCTGGAGGTAGTGTTGTGTTAATTGAGTTGTGGCTTTAGGTTGTTTATGCTCTGAACATTATTGTCATCAAAAAATATATTTTCAAAGGAAAAATGATTCCACTAATTAGTACACTGTGATGTTTTCATGACATATGATTCATAGTAATAGCACTGCATGTGATGTATAATAATTTATATCAAACTGAATTTCAGGAGTGATTCTTTTTGACCCCTTTGTTAATTTAAGCAATTCTAATAATTCAAACCAATATTATACATTTTCTGCAGAATCTGGTACGGTGGCTGATGAACATTCAGGCTGTCCAGAGATGGGTTATACAATGGTCTGAAAATGATTGCTGCAAAACAGGCGCCGTTCTTTGTTTATTTTGTGTGTGTTCCTTTTAGGTTTTTCCTACATGTGCTCTTCTAATAGGTTTACTCTGCTAAAGAATGACTCTGTCAATCTACATCATGCCTGTTATCACTGAGTGAAATGAACAAAATTCCATTTGTTGAATTTATAAACTCTCTAAGTTTAAACCCTTGATTGATGCAACAAGTTGCATTAGCGTTTGAATGGAATGCCTTGAACATAGAAAAAACTCTTTTAAAATTAAAATTGTGCTGAGCTGATAGTTCCAACTTGCTACTGTTCTTTCAACAAAGTACATGTGAACAAGAAGTCAATTTCGATGGTGAAATTTAAAACCCAGCTTCTCGATAACAGAAACATATTGATGAATTTAAATCCATTGGAAGGCTAATGAGCGTAAGAGGAGATCAGTATTGTCCCAGTACAATAAAAATAGATATATTAGTCTATATTTTATGGTTGTTTTAAAGCCCTGTAAGTATAGAGTGTATTTTATGCTATCGTGATGTAGAAGAGGAGTGTGCCTTAGACAGCAGTTGTTATGGAGATCTCAATAACAGAAGACGAGGCAGCACATTCTGTATCTTTTAATTTATTCATTCTCTGGATGTGGGCGTCTGTGGTAAAGCCAGCATTTATTACCCATCCCTAGATACAACTAAGTGCCTTGCTAGGCCACTTCAGAGGACAGTTAAGAGTCAACCACATTGGTGTGGAGTTACATATAGGCCAGACTGGGAAGGATAGCAGGTTTCCTTCCCTAAAGGACATTAGTGAACCAGTTGAGTTTTTACATAGCCACTTTCTAGATTTTTAAAACTGAATTCAAATTCTCAAACTGCCATGTGGGATTTGAACTCACGGGCTCTGGATAACGAATCCAGTAACATAGCCACTACACTATTGTACCCCCTTTTTCTGTACGTTCATTAAAATATATATCTAATTTTAAAGTAGAATAGGCTATAAGGTTTGTAAAGTAAATACATAATTTTTGAAAAAGAAATACACAGGATGATGAGATGTAGGATGGAGCCCGTATTGCCTGACATGGTGTGGTCACAGCCATGGTGAGGGGGCAAATGTAGATGCGAGGCACTAGCACTGGGTGTAAAGGAGAAGCAATAGGTGGGTCAAGCAGAAACACCCCCTCTACCATTACAGAAGTGTATTGGTAGAAGGGTCCATTCCTCCCTCTCAGCTACCAAATATCATGTGTGACAGAGAAACCTAAATAGGGAAAAATAAAGGAAAACGCACGACTGTAATTTTTTTTATAAGCTATGAATAATTTTTTTAAAAGATATTTTGATAGATCTGCAGCACATTTAGCTCATTGAATACAAGAGTGCAGAAGCCTTAACATTCAAGTTGCACACAAGTGATAAACATGATGAGATTAAGGAGTCTTGGCTGATTTTTTTTGCTATTTTTTTCCCGATTTCCTCTCACTGATGGCTGTTTTCTTACAATCTTTCTACTGTCTCTTATTCCTAAAGTGGACCTCGTGGAGAAATAAACCGGGTATGATTTGGCTCCTCTGTTGCAATGTTCAGTTAAAAAGAAACGTTTGTTCCTCATGAAGGGAGAGTGGATGAGACTCATGTTTGTGCGTGATCTGCAATATTGTGTGCATCCCCAGATGTATAAAGAGCATCAACTGACAGGTCCTTAATCTTGATTTAAAGTATAAAGAAAATTGCATATAGATTTTTTTTCCACCAGAATTTGCTTTTTAATGACTCGTTATACCAAGTTCATGCCTCAAAGAGTATTGTTTTTTTATTGTACTTGTAAGATTTTAATAGAAGCCAAACCACTTGCGTAAATTCCAATTATCAGTGAACTAATCCTTCTAAATGTTCTAAATATTAGCCTGTTCAGGATTTGACCCAGGTGGAAGCTTCTTCTTGAGTCTAAAAAGCTGCAAGTAAACTTTGTACAGCTCACGCATGCATGCGACTGACTTGATACTCAACACTCTGGGATCCACACCATCCAAAAATAAAATGCACACATACAATTAGTAGAAAAAGGAAACATGCCATTGCCTGTGAAATTCGGGCCATGATTTCCATATAATAAGCGATATAGCTGTGGAATTTCAATTGGCATTTTTGATGGGAAGGAAATGAAATGCCACTACATCCCTGCACCACCCCCTCCCCCAGTCAAAAGAAAATGAACGCACAGATCTGCATTTTAAAAGTGGCCATTCATTTTCTGCTTTTCTTGCGTGCAGTCGCACAATTGCCCAAAATAGTATCTAATCTTGTTTTCTGCTGTCATCACTTAAATTCAGATAATTGGATCAATCTTGTCATTGCTCTTTATGGTTTGTAAGCTGCTGGTGGTGTATCAGATTTATGCCAGAACGCGTGTCACCTCCCACTCTTTCTTGTGACTACAGCTACAGTTACCATCTCATGCAGAGTGTAAACTATACTATTAGGGTTATAGGGTTATTTATTATTGAGTTGTCCAAAAATGTTCTTTCTCTGGTCTTGGTACAAATCAGAACAAAAAGGGTGCATGCCATGTTACTAATAACACAGTTCCTCCAGATAATTGCACTGAGACTCTTGTAATAACTATGTCCGTCTTTACATTTGATTGGGACTACTTGTTGCAGGGCCATGGCCCAGGCCAGTGAGATCCTTGGGGCAGGAAGAGTGACAGGCATCATGAATTGTATTAAGGTGGTGTATGGGACCAGTGGATGGTAGAGACAGTGAGATTCTTCCCATTAGTGGACACCTTTTGGAGCTCTTCAGCTATGGGGGCTTGTGATGGGTGGTGGGTTCACTGTATGGAGGCCATACCTCCTGATGCTCAGTCCTATAGAGAACTGCAGTAGCATTTTTCTTCCATGTCCAAGATTGGGAGGCTCTATCAAAGTGTAGAAGAAATGGGGATTGCTCCTTGTTCTTGGTGATTGTTCCTTTGTGAATCACCTTTTGCAGAATATTGTTTAGGTAAAAAATTAAAATTAAAATTTTGGGGGGAGGTGTTCACAAAACAAGAAATGGTTTTGATAATCTGACTGCCTCAATAAATATATAAAGTATTTAATGAAGGTGATAAGCAGGCAGTCCACGCATTAATTTAGCACAGGCAAAGCTTCTTGCTGCTGCTTGTTGTAGTGTAAAGCTGCAGGCTTGAATTCACTGCAGGAGTTCTCAGCAGTGGGAGTAGCTGGTAGTTACATTGTACTGCTGTGCCAGCCACATACTTCTCAGGGGTGTTATTTTGTCTGATTGTCTGACTTAAAGGGGTAGATTTTAACTGTGGAGTGGAGATCTGGTGGTGGTGGAATCAGCCGCTCGCTAAACTTCCCATTGAATCGGGCAGGGCGAATAACGGACGGCCAATCTGCAGTCGCCCGTTTTGCATCCGTCGGTGAAAGTTAAAATCGACTCCAAATATTCCAGTTTTTTTCAACATAAAATACATTTAGTATATTTTAAATGATCATGAAGTAGCCATTTCATCCCAAAATGCACTAGACAGCACTATTTTAAAATATTTATGATGTGGAGATGCCGGTGATGGACTATTGACAATTGTAAACAATTTTACAACACCAAGTTATAGTCCAAGTTATATACCAAGCTTGTAGATTTCAAATATTTGAAATTTTTATTTGAAATCTACAAGCTTGGTATATAACTTGGACTATAACTTGGTGTTGTAAAATTGTTTACAATTAAAATATTTAGGTTACACTTGGATGTACTAATTCCACATTGCCTTACCTGTAGCAGAATCATGCATTAAACCTCCTGTAACTTTGTTCTTATCCAAGATATCGAATGTGCAGTTACAGAAACGGCGATAGAGCAGAATGTTTTGCTTTGCTTTTGGTGGGCGGATTAAAAGTGCAATTTGTTATATTTGACCAGCCCTTTTAAAAAGACACATTTGCAGGTTTATAGTACTTGTGGAATTACAGTTTTTAAAAAAAAGTATATAGTTTGCACTCTGCCATAATTCCATCATTTCTCCACGTTTCATACTCCACTCCATTCTGTCTTTCTTGCCTGCTGTGTGGAGTCTTGCTATTAACCTTTTTGTTTCTGCCAGCAGCTTTGCTTTGTGTGATCAACCCGACCTTGGGTCCTCTAACCTTCAAACAGTATTTGGGTTAAGTGATAAAAAATAAGCAGCTTAAGAAAGCAACTTGCCAATAGATGTAATCTTCTGTACGAAATGCATCTTTTATCATCCTTACTCTACGGTACAGTAAATTTTAATGTATCCTGATGGGTCCCTGATCTTGGTTAGTTTGTCAAGGAAAGAGTCCAGAAGGGACCACATGCCTCCTTACAAATGAGGAAAAATCAGCAGATGAATTGCCCTGGTTGCTCCTACAGTGGCTAGTCACAGACCTAAAAGTGGGAAAAATAATTTGCAATTTTGAAAGCAAGAAGTATAAATTTAAAAATGAATGTTGTGTTAATATAACTTCTCATGTATTGAGAAGTTAAATGATGCACTCAGAAGTGGAGGGTGTATAAAATATTTTGTGTCCAAGGAGAACATGTACTGCTCCTGCAGTATAGTAACAAGCTCTTGACTCAGTACAGTTTCTTACAACTTTTTACTGTGCATTAGATATATTTACCTCCATTTATACAGTTTATTCTCAAACTCCATCCTCTAATATATTGCTCGGTTGGGCTTTATAGTTCATTGAGTAATTAGGAGTTAGTAAAGTTGTTTACTGAGGTAAGTATCTTCAACTAATGCTATAAAGTTGTTACATAAATAAATAATAAACTTAATTAGGAATTTTAAATATATGTTTATATTAAAAGCTGGGGAACCGGGTGGTTGTGAGTTAAGACATTGGTTTTTACCCCAGGACCTGAGTTTGAATTCAACCTAGATTGATGGGATGAAGTTCTCTTCTGTCTACTGGCTATAAGGCTCCTACGCGAAATGAGTTTTGGGCAATCGCAATCCAGTCCCTAGTGGGCATGGGCCCACAGCACAAAACTATGCCGAATTGTGCACTAAACTGTGCACTAGTCTCATTCAGAGAGGCCACAAGATGCTGAAGTGGAAAATGGAAAGTAACATATTAGTATAATATGTTCTCTTCAGTTTGGGGCTGAATTGTTAGGATAGAGTAGAGGGATGTTTACCCTCTATTTAACTGTTATATCCAACCTGGGAATGCTTCCTGCTGACACTGGGTGGCTGAAATGAAAATCGTTCCATTACCCAGTACAAATTTCACATTAAAAATGTTTAGTACGTTCTTACATATTTATTTTTCTGAATGAATAGTTCACCTCTTGTTATTGATGGGGTCACTGTGTGTATTAATAGGGAAGGATATTCTGATTTCTAGTCAATCTTCTGAATATTTGGTTTTTAACAAGGCCTTGCAGATGGTTAGGACTTGCACAGTGCAGTGAGCTGCAATGGCACTTGGCGCTACCCTTGGTCTCTCCATACTTCAGTTCAAGTCCAACTCGAGGACATTTCTGAACAATGAATGTCAAGGCCCATAAACATAATGAGATCCAGCTGTCTGAACACAGTGGCCCCGATATTTACTGGGAGGCGGGGGAGGGAATGGTGGAGTGCAGTAACGAGGGAGAATCCCAGGGGTGTGATCGGCAGGACCAGATTATCATGTTTTTCTTCTGTTTCCCACACAGCAGCTGGCCAGATTGGCAGACTAGCTGCTGGGTGGGAAAGCCAGTGGCAGGAGGCCGCAGCTGGTGCCCCTTGGGGGATGATCCCTGGCAATTGGGAGAGAACGGGACATGGGGGGGGTGGGGGGGAGGGGGGAGGGGCGTTGGTCAACTGCGGGGCAGGAGGCTCGAGATCGGGGGGTTGGGGGCCGGCCAATCGCGGGGCAGGAAGCTCGAGATCGGGGGTGGGGGTTGTTGATCAGCCGATCACTGGGCAGGAGGCTAGAGATTGGGGGTGGGTGGGGGGGGCGGCGGCCGATTGTGGCAGCGAGGAGAGGCTGCGATCGGTGGAGGGGAGGCCGAAGGCTTGCTTGAGGGGCCGGGGAGAGCACTCCTGCTCTACCTGGCCCACAAGGAGTCCTCTAAAAAGCACTTACCTTCTGGAGCCGGCAGCTCATGCCTCCGTTTCATTGCCGGGTTTCCCGAGACCTGGGAGCCTGATTTAAATATTATAGTGAAGTGTCCTGCCGCTCCAAGATTGGCACGTACGCCTGCCATCCCCACTGTAAAAACGGCAATGGGTTGGGGACGCGATCCCTGATTTTAAATTTTTAACCCTCTCCTGCCTGCCATGGGCATGTTAATATTGACTCCAGTGATTCAGTGACTGAGTCAACAGCATGTGAACTTATTCACCCATATAAGTTCTGTATGGCATCACTCCTGCTGCTCATTATGGTCTCGGGAATACACCGCCATTATTGCAGTGCATCAGGTGGATGGGAAAGGTAGCAGCCGATGTCCGAATTATAGTGAACTAGTGAGTAAAACTGTCCCTCATTTCAAGATCTCTGAGGATCTTGGGTTTGGGAGAAAAGAAACCTCACCCAACATCGCGGAAAGACTTGGATAATAGGCCAGCACAGTACTGTATTGCAATGAAGCTCCAACTCATTTTGTGACCCAAGTGGGAGAATGAGTATTTAGTCCTTCATTGGCAAGCTCCTGTTTTTATCCCATGAGGTGAAGGGTAGGGGCCAAGTGGAGGCCAGATATTTCCCCACAGAGAGGGGGCAGAAAGGGGAAGGTGAGAGTCCGCCAAGGCTACATCTCACACACATCCTGTTGGCCCTCTTGAGTGGCATTGGCAGAGCCTGGGAGAAGACCATGGGCTCGATGTTACCAGGCCTGCGGGTTTCCGGCGGGTTGGGTTTCGGGAGCGTGGTCAACACGCTCGGTGAAATTAGTGGGTTGCCCGCGCGATCGTAGCAGGCAACACACTAATAGGAATCAATTACCTGCTCCTCCGGGGTCCACGCTGCTGGTCTGCGCGTCGGGCGGGCTGCGCATGCGCAGTACGATCTGTCAGCTGGAGGCTCTCTAGTTAAAGGGGCAGTCCTCCACTGACAGATGCTGCAACCAATGGAACAAATTTCAGCATGGAGCAGCCCAGGGGGAAGGCTGCTCCCAGTTTAATGATGCCTCACCCCAGGTATCATCAGATGGGGTGAGGAGGAGGGCGAAGACAGAGATCTTCCACCCGGCGGGCGGGAGGAAGCGGCCAGCCTCTGCCACCAAGAAGGCCTGGCTCGAGGTGGCAGAGGGGGTCACCTGCGCAACCAACATATCGCCCACCTGCATACAGTGCAGGAGGCGCTGCAATGACCTCATTAGGTCAGCCACAGTGAGAACACAAAGTCTTTCCCCTACACTCCATCTGCCACAACACTGCCCCAACCCCACATCTCCTTCGGCACCGCCAACACTACTCTGTCACATCACCCCTCATACCCACTCAAACCCCATCCTCATCTTACCTCCACCGACTCACCTCGCCCGTACTCATCCTGCCACTGACACGCGACCCAATCCTCATACAATCTCATGGCTCTATCCCATACTCACCCTCTCGTGCATCTCCCTCACGGCCAGCCTCACTCAACCTGCCACCACCTGTGCTGCAGCCACAGGGCATGCATCACATATGTGCAGTAGGCAGCGTAAGGCAAATGTTTCGTGAGCATGAAGGGGGTGCACAAGGGTGTCGGAGGGTTTGCCATGGGTGTTACCTATATTGAATTTCAGAGCAACAAACAGCACACATTATATTGGCACCACCACTGCCATGTCTCCGCGAATCCTGTCTGTTGTGTCCAATAATGCCCGCTCCTGGGTATCACTGAGGACCCACCACTGATGCCACCCATCGTGTTACTGCAGAGTAGGTGCAGGTGTATTTGCAGGGCTCTTCCGCGCAGACCACTGAGAGACATCGGCGGTGTAGCCGGCTGCACCCTGGAAGGATGCGGAGGAGAAGTTGTGGAGGGCAGTGGTGACTTTGGCAGCGACAGGTAAGCACTTGGTGCTGGGGCCAGCCAGGAGCAGCTCGGCATGAAAGAGCCTGCAGATCTCCACGACTACATGTCGAGCGAATCTGCGCCTCCGTGTGCACTGTTGCTCGGAGAGGTCCGGGGAGCTTCGCCTAGGTCTGTGGACCATGTGGCGAGGGTAGTGCCCTCTGCGATGCGTCTCTCTCTGCGGTAGCCCTCCCTCCTGCTGTGCAGGTGGGCGTGCAACAACACCGTGTTGGGGGGCTCCACGTCTCTGCGGCGGACCGCGTGGACTGCGAGGCTGCTGGGGCTGGTCATGCTGTTCGTCCTCCGAGGGTGTCCACGCACCACCCATCTGGCAGGTGTTGGTCTGAGGGGTTGTGCAGGGTAGGTGGGTGGTTCCTCGGACTGGGGCTGCGGTTTCGTGTCGGTCTGTCCTCTGGCTTGGCGGGGGGCAGGGGTTGCCCTATGTGACGCGGTGGCCTCCTGCGTGGGTGAGGGCTCTCCCCCGTGGAGTGCACCTTGGCACCTGCCACAGTCTGCTGGCTGCAACACGCCTGGTTGGAGAGAGACTGTTTCCCCCAGTGTGTGAAACAGTCTGCGATGCAGGTAAAATCCCACACTTCCTCTTATGACAGCTGATTCAGCTCATTAACTGACCTCAACAAGCAAGGTAAGTACTCTCAAGTGGAACCCCGCTGGCTTTAATTGCCTGCGGGATTCCCACCAGCGGGGGCCACGCACGCAGCCCCGCACGTCATCGGGGAACCCGGAAGTGGTCGGGATCACGGCGCGATCCGGTCACGTGACCTCATATCGGGATTTTCGGGGCCCCCCCCGCTGGAAACCCGCAGGAAACCCGACCCTAAAATCGAGCCCCATGTGTTTGCTGTATTATCCAGGGGCTGGCGCACTTAAGAAGACATAAAGGGAAAGAAAATAAATGGTTGTTTAACCAAAGACTATTGTAGATACTGGGGAATAACTCAGTTAGACCTTGCCTCACCTGAATGGTAATGTGTTGCCTCTCACTGGAAGTGAAAAGCTGCACTGATGCCTATTGCCTTCAACATACAAAAATCCAACAAATTCCTCCACGACAAAGTCAACAAATGAACAGTATCTATATTAATAATTTTCCAATGAGGGCGGCATAATGGTTAATTTCTGATGGGCTTGGCTGAATGTTTGTGTTGGGGTTAATAATATGAATGCTTGTTGAACAGTCACTTATACATAATCAGAGATTTGCATTTTCAGGTTTGGCTTGTTTGAGCTGAAGTGATTTGTAGAGAAGAGTTAATGGATATTGTGATAAAAATGGCTGCATCGAAATTGCTTTACAGGAACCCTTTCTTAACACACAGGTGTAGCATCTGGTTTCTTCTTTTCCACCTGCCTTGGTGACTAAAGTGACATCTTTTTGGTTCCAATAATTAAACCGAAAACTGACATCCTCAATGTCAACAGTTTGTGGTCAATTTCTTTCATCTCCTTTTCCAGTTTTAGGGAGATAATCCTCAATTGTATTATCAAAGCAATAAATACTGAAAATGCAAATAGATCCTTTTAATTTTGAAGTCCATTGCCATTCTGTGATCTCCATGTTGCAGAGAGTGCTGCTTTATTTGTGGCCTGTTGTCACTGCTGTGTTTTGTCATGTGATCCTAACCCTTACCATTAACCATGTTACAGTGATAACTAATAGGCTGAGCAGCCCCTAACGTGCGCTTTTGTTTTTGTTGAACTTACAGATTCAACTACTAGTGATTCAGCAAAGTCTAAGGTAAGGACTAAAATGTTTGGAGACTTTAGTTATTCACCTATTTTGCCAACAACTGTGACCATTGCACCTGAACATTCCTCTTTCTTTTTCTAAGCTCCAAATACTCCAACTGACACGCTGTATGTAGTTCTTCCCTGCATCATAACTGCATTGATATTAAGACCAATTTCACTGCCTCTAATTCATTCTTCCAAGGAGCTCAAAGCTGCAAAATTTCTTAATGTGGCTCAGTCTTCCCTTCCTTCTATAATCTGCAGGCTTTTAAAACCTGAGGTTGGTATCCCCAAACCACCACTTCTTGAATTATCTCTCTGGCTCTCGCCAGCCTGGATGGTGTCCTGCACCTGAGCCTTTCTTTTTCATAAGGCTTTCTCCATTTAAAGAAAGAAATTACTCTGCATTGGTAAAATGCATCATGGGTTATAATCAGTTCCATTCAGCAGCAATCAGTAACTGTTCTTAATCAAATATTTTCTTGATAAGAGTGATAGTATTGTTACTCTATTTATTGAAATTGATTCATACTGGTCGGGGGGCGGGGGATAACTTGGACATCCTCTGCCGTAGCATCAGCCAACTGGGACCCAAAATCTCATACTAATAATCTAATGGGGCCAAATAAACATGTACTGTCATTTGTTTAATGAGCTTTTTAATCCATAGAGAATTTGTATAACATGTAACTTCGAAGTCAAAACAGGTTTCTTTACTATCCTGGTCAGCTATAAGATCACAAGATAATTACAAAATGAGGGAAGCCATTTAGCCCATCTTAGTTCATTCATTCAGAATCTCCCTAAAGCCTCCCCCCCCCCCCCCCCTCATATTAACCCATAATAGTTTAAAACAAATGCTGGGTGTTTTCATAGAGGTGCAAGGGTGGTAGAAATTTAGAACTCTATCCCCAAAAGGCTGTGACTGCTGGGACAAGTAGAGCTTTCAAGACTAAGATAGATAGATTTTTGTTGGGTAAAGGTATCAATGTATATGGAGCAAAGGTGGGAAAATGGAGTTGAGGTGCAGATCAGCTATGATCTAATTGAATGGTGGAGCAAGCTGGAGGGGCTGAATGGCCTACTCCTGTTCCTAATATTCCTATGTTCCTAGATGGTTGATTTCAAATTTTAAAAATCCAGTTTTATTAGTCTTGGCATAATTAATTTTAGTTTAGTGATCTCTAACTAATTTGAATAATTATATTTACTTTCAAGTTCAAGATGTCAGAATATCTTAGTATTTTTGCACAAGTATAGCAAAGTGCCCCCAAAATGGAATCTGCTCTTGAGGTGTTTTCATTGGTTGAAGAATTAAAGAGAATATCAATGTGCGTAGCTTGATCTTAAGGTGCCAATGCCATAGCTTCTTGCAAACCTCAGTGTGTAAATATATTATGGGGTGCAGCAATGAGTCACATAGACCAGGAAATGGTCTCCGCTTCAGTTTCTGGTCTGTGCTGAGTTACAGTTTTCACTCTTATTTTGTTCTGATTATAAAGAGTTAACTTTGCTGTAGTGCTGCTAATGACTGGTATAACTGGACAGTATCCATTTGTATTCTAGCAGAAATGCTGGCACTGCCAACATATGGGAGTACTAAGTGTACCAATAACATCTACTTTGGTTTCAACTGTTTGTTCTGCCTCAGATGGCTATTGGGTGTAATTATTTAGGGCTTTGCAATCACGTCCCTGCTAGTCTGAAACTGAAATGTCATTTGAAGCTATTGTGTATTGCATTGCTCAGTTCTTACAAGACTCTATGTAAATGTGTAATGCAAAAGGGTTGAGAGTGGGAATAATGAAAATAAAACGATGAGAACACCTCTGGAAATACTGGTAGGCTTTCAGGAACCACTAGAGAGTTCACATATAAAAGAAGAACCCATTGAAATCCTGGATAAGTTACATGGTTACATAACCAGCTCCCTCCTAGTGATTTTCCAATACAGTTTCCCTAATTCCCACAATATACAGTGAGCTCAGTGCTGTCCAGGCTCGACCGCCAAGATCTATTAAAGAATTCTCACAATGTCTTGAGTTTAATAACCAATTACAAAACACTTCTTTACACCGATGTATATTTGAAACTGCTGAATAATTGGCTGTAAAAGGGGGGGGAAAATCCATTTAAAAAAAATCTATTTGTGAGCTGAAAGCCATAGAAATTACTTTGGAGAATAGTATTAAGAGCTTTTTAAAACAAGTACATGTGTATTTGTGTGTATGCATATGATATATACAATTTTATGTATGTATGTATGTATGTATGTATGTATGTGTATATGATAGTGAGATTATTGATGAAGTGGTGGATAATTTTCTGTTGTTAGCTTGTTTGTATCTTTGATTCCATTGCAGCGCCTCTGACCTCAGGCCAGTATGGCTGTAGTCCCTCTGTCTTTTCGCGTCGTGTGTTTTTGCTTCAATAACGCAAATGGAAACAAACAACCATAAAAGAAAGACAAAAAATGCTGAAAATCCAAAGCTGGTCGATCCACATCTGAAAAAAAGGTTAATGTTTTGGGTAGAAATCCTTCAGCAGAACTGACTGTCTTTGATGAGTTCAGGTGAAGAATCTCTACCCAAAAAGTTGCTTGTTTTACAGAGGCAGACAAAACAGCATTTTCTGCTTTGATTTCAAGTTGCCATCATTTTCAGTTTTCTTTCTAACCTTATTATACAAATATTTTGTTCAGCGATGGTTAAATCATATTCAGGGAACTAATTTTGTTCTATATAATTTCAGGGATCGTGGGGATCCAGGAAGGATCTGTACAACAGGGAGCTGGTGATGTCAATCTTTGCAGCGGCCAACCGTAAGAGGAAAAAGCAAAAAGAGGCAAAGGTGCTCGAAAGTAGCACAGACGATGATTCAGAGCATGAACCTATTAAAGCTATTAACAAAGAGGGATCAGCAGACAAGAAGGGAGCGGACAGGCAGAAGGATGTAGTAGGACAGAAAGAGAGGGAGTTGGCAATTAGCAGGAACAGAGGTGTGGAGCAAATTCGCCAGTCCATTGCTAACAAAGAAGTTCAAAAGCTGGCAGGAGAGCCTAATCATTCCAAGCAGCACTGCATTCAGACACCCCAGTGGGAGGGTGTTGATGAAGCCACTCTGGACTCTTCATCTAGTTCACATCTCAGCCCATCCTCAGCTGGCACTGAGCACTCGTTCAAAGAAGGGACCTCCCTCAAACAGTTAGATTCAGATAGAAGAAGAAATGGCGTAGGAGACCAGACAGCCATTACAAGTCCTCAGTCTCACAGTAACAGCGAATTGTTTTCGAAAGATCCCAAGCTGAAGATGTGGCGGACCCCCGAGATGGAGCACAGAGAGACGATTCCCACCGATGCCAGCTCTATCGTTTCAGGATATTCCACCATTTCGTCCACAGTGACAACCCTGGATCACAACTTCAGTTCTGAGGTACAATCGATTGCGGAAAGCAGGGGCGATGAAGCTGATGATGAAAGAAGTGAACTCATCAGCGAGTGCGGAGGCCACATTGAAACAGACAATGAAAGCGGCTATCTTACACGGACACTGCCAGGCAAGGCCTCGCAGGCAAGAGGCAGATTTTGTCGCCGTGAGTCTGATAGCAATACAAGCTCTGACAAAGAAGGGATCCCGACACAAAAGCTAAACAGTAGGCCGTCTTTTAATTCCCACAGATTAATTCAGTGTGACACTTTAGCTAGAAAGAAATTGACCAAGCCGAAAGCAGAAAATGAACCTAACACAAAAATCAACGAAGAAAAAGAGCCTCCAGTGGTTATAAATCTGTTTGATAATTCAAATTATCCCAATTCCGCCAGCAAACACAACATCCTCAAGAGTGACCCTGACAAAGAAGATGCCATCCAAACATCAAAACGAACACTGACAGATCATATGAAACTGCGATTGAAAACCTCAGCAGATGATATGTTTGGAGTAGGACTGAGAAAACAGAGCTCCCCAGAGACCAGGAGAAAGAAGAACATTAGAAGGAGACACACAGTGGTGGTGCAGAACGATTTATCAGAGTTACACTTTAGAGAATGGAAGGAGAAGCCACTGGAAAATAAGGACAGTGGCCACAAAGTGGGGAAACCATCCGCCATGACTCAATTTGGGCAGAAAGTTGATTCCTGGGAGGTTTCAGCCACTGCAGGAAATGCACAACAGGATTTAGAGCCTAAAACCAAGGAAATATGCCGACAGATTGGATCAGAATCACAGAATTGTTCCATTCACCAGAGTGTCAATTCACAACCTGAACAGCCAGCGCCCAATAGTAAGACTGTGAGTAGCAATAACAACTCAGAGCGCCAGCAACCAACTTCCCCATCTTCCCCATCAGCTAGCTCAACATCAGGCGAAGTCAGAGACAGTGACTCAAATTCATCCAAGTCCTCGACGGACATAAAGGCTCAGAAACATGCAACCTCCTCTCGATTCCATCAGTACCTTTGATGGAAATTGGTTAGGGCTAAAACATTCAGGAGCTAGGCCAACATATATGGGTTTGTTTTTCTCCCCCCCCCCCCCCCCCCCCCCCAGTTACAGGTTGGAAAACTCTATGAATTGCATATTTCTTTTTGGAAAAAAACTCCCTTTCCTTTAGAGATAAGCTAAACAATAGAATCTGGAGGTCCAGTTTAAAGTAGCTGTAATTATTGTGCTTTTAACTGTTTCCCATCAATTTCCCTTCTCAAACTCAAACTGTCTCCATTTGACAGAATATTGGCAGGCTGCTGCTTTGTATTTTTCTAATTCTCATTCATTTCCCCTAAGGAAATATGCTATAGGGATATTAAAAAATATACTCTGAAGTGTGATTTTTGGTTTAAAGTAATAGCATTGTTTCTAAACGACAGGCAATTGGTGGTAAATAATATCCAAAGATCTTAACCCCATCCACTACTAAAAAAAAACTTGGGCCCTGAAATTCTACGGGTCTCTACTGGTCTCCCGCTGTAACCCCAACAGGAGACCAGCAGAACTCCAAGGGGAATGCCTTTTTCAGCTATTTACGCCGTTTCTCTGAAGGTCCCGTTGGTTTCCCACCAGGAGACCCCTGCAAAACTTAAGAGCCTTTGTGTCATTTTTGCTACAGGCATCAGTCCCAAGTAAAGCGACTGAATGGAATTTTAAAAAAATGGCCCAAGCTGGAAATGCAAGCTAAAAAAACAGAACGCACTTCAAATACACAGCAGATCTCAGAATCTGAAAAAGATGGATTAGAGACGGAACTCGAAGAACTGTTCTGGTACAGGGTCTACCCAAAATGTTAACTTGTCTTTTCTCTCTTCAGGTGCTGACTCACCTGCTGTGTGTTTGCTGCATTTTGTGTTTATTATTTAAGACTTTGAACGACATAGTATATGGAGCTGGGCAGAGTGGATGCAGGCTAAAGGGAATGATATCAAAATATCTGTATGTAGATAATGGGTGGTGTAGTCCCAGGGTTAAAAGAACTTTGTTAGATCCTAACCTTTTGCTGCTTTTTTAAAAAAAAAACTTGCTTCTCTAGCCATTAGCAAAATGTGTACATTTTAAAAGTCCATGTTTTCTTTGCTCAGTTTAGCTAGGTTGGCCTGGAACTCAGTGCAGCTGCTAGTATAAGATGGTGTTCCACTCTACAGGAAAAACATTTAACTTTGTCTTGAACAGTTTCACAAGTTTGCACAGAGAACATGTTGCCTCCCAGTTTCAGTCACCCAAGAAAAAGAAAAGGAATTGTGATACATGGAGCGCTTAAACCCATATCTGGCAAGGAAATCTATTTAAAAATAATGTTGTATACAAGTGGATATTGCCATATTGGCAATTATGACTGTTTCCTTTCACTGAACTGTAGTAGCATATTGCTACCTCACAGTGAAGTCTTCAATAGCTTGTCCTTTAATTCCTTTGCTTTTCATTTGAGTCTAAAATTGGCTCTTACTAAAGATTACCGGGCCTGTAATTGAGACTCGCTAATGGGGAGCAAATTCAGTGAAGTGCGATTTTAGTGCAGTTTGAATTTTGAGAGAATTTGGTAATTGTTTTTAAAAAGATATTTTTATTTTCTCCCCTATACCTTCTTGTATTTTGCCCATGCTGTGCACCATTCCTGACTGAGAACATGGGCAGATGACCTTCTCCCGGCCCTGTGCTGTTCTGTGAATGTTCGCTGCGAGCAGCACAAGAATAGCCAGGATGTTTTGCCCATCCCAGACATGAATCTCGGACGCAGACGTACCCCGTTCTGTGGCTCCATGACACCATTTGTTGGATTTCCATTCATGGGATATCCGCATTGTCTGAATTTTGAGAGAATTCTGATTAAAGGAACAATCAGAGTAAAATCTTTCATTGAGTGGCTTCGAACTCCCTCATCTCAGGTCTCGAGAGCCAATCAGGTTCAATTCAGAAAGTAAAATGATCCCACCAGCAAACAATTAACGTACCGTGCGATTATCAGCTTAGCAACAGGCCTCTGAGTATCTCGACAGGAAGTGCTTTCAGTGTCTGAGGGTGAAAGATAAACGGTTACGGGCGCCTTAAATGGAGCGGAGCACTTGGGCTGGGAATTTCCTCACAGCTGTTCCCACTCTGCCGCCGTACCTCCGCTGGAAATGTGGTGAGAAACTCTTGTTAATGCGCATAAACAGAGTTTCCGCCGTACCTCCGCTGGAAATGTGGTGAGAAACTCTTGTTAATGCGCATAAACAGAGTTTCCGCCGTACTTCTGCCAACGTTGCATCGGTGAATCGGGAGCGGCTGGGAGAAAATTCCTGGCCATGGTTGGAGATGAGGCTCCAGAGAATGATGCAGTCCCCGTCCCTCTAACTTTGACGCTTTGTGACTGGCTGTGAACAGACTGAGTAGCTGACACTAGGCCACTTTGCTTTAAATGTTAATTATGGGATCAGTCTGAATTGAAACTCCCCATTAACTGACTAGTTGGTCAAAGGTTTCCACCTATCCATTAATAACTTCTGCTCATCGCAGGTTAGCTATAAATTTCTGCTGTTGAACAACAGATTTAATTTATGTCTTAATTATTAAGAAATCAATTTGTAAAAAGGATAAATCTGTTTTCTGTTAAATGCACTAATCACTAAATTATTTATATTTTGTATTTATTTATTAACTTAAAAGATTAGATTCCCAATCTAACAAGTTAACATTTTGTACGTTATTTAATGAAAATGCTACTCTTCGAGGCACCGTCTCCGTGATAAAGTATTTGGTAAACAGTTTTTATTGGTGAGAGAGAAGAGCCTGGAGAATTGTGCATCATCTTTATCCTGATAACAGGATGAACCCAGGATGTGGTGATGAATTTTGATGCAATTTTATGCAGTTGCATTGTGGTTGTAAACAGATTTTAAAACATTTGCCAAACAGTTTTTCATGAAGACAGTGCTTTCAGGAGAGTGGGACAGGAGAACATCGAGAGGGGAGGTGGGGGGGGGAGGCGTTAAGAATCTATATGGAAAAAAATATTTAGAAGTATTTTGGGAAATTTGATTTCCCTAGACTTTTTTAAATTTTCTCCGATTTCTGTTTCCCTGCATGCACCATTTTTCCTGGTATGACTGCAAACAGGTCATTGCTGTTCTTCAACCAGTCAGGAGTAATATTTAGTTTACTTGTGCTTACCAATTTGATATCTTGGGCACTTGTCATGTTGGTGTCACCTTCACCTATCACAGGACCACAGCATATAATTACTGTTGCACTAATTTGGGGGAGTTCAAGCTTTTTGTCTGTGATTTTTCAGGTCAACACCATGAAACTTCCCTGGCCACAGATAAATGTTCCTATTACTTTGCAGATATCTCAAGTTGCTGATAGGAGCAGATCTTGGTATCCACCAATAAGGCAACAGCTAAGAACAGCCTTTTCTAAATTTCCAAGCCCACAAAATTCAAACGGGACAAATCATAAGTACGAAATAAAGGAGGGAATAGTACGGAATTGTCCGGGCTTCGTGGGCTGGATTACCAGGCCCATAGGGGCCATGGACCAAGAACACAGCAACATTAAAATCATATATTGCAACGTGTTTTAAATAAGCCGTATTAATTAGTGTGCTTGACAATAGAATGATAATGTTGCTATCAACTCCCAGTTAAAAGTAGATAATTTGGAAAGACTAACCAGTTTCAAACTCCTGCCAGAACAGCTGTTTTAAATTTATGGTCTGTGCAGATAGCAACTGCACATCTTTCACCTTCCCTGTTTCACAGGCTGCCTGGTACCTTCCTGATGGATAGGATAGGCTCACTATTGTGTCCCTCACTTCAGCTTTTTTTCAAGAAACCCTTCCTCTCTTTTTCTCCCCCCCCACCCCCCCCCCAAAAAAAAAGGTAATCATATATATCCGCCCCTTTAACCGGAACTGTAACTATGTTTTGTCCATGCACTTCACTCATGAGATTGATATGGATGAAATGGCGATCAGGCCATCTCAACTTAAACATACACAAAGAATCTACAGCCCTTCCCCACCCCTCATTGCGGCATCCAACTGTTTCTTAATAATTCGATTGTGGTAGCCCCCATCGCCCTGGAGCCACAAGATTGTGGGTTCAAGCCCCTGTACAGGACTTAGAACATATAATCTAGGCTCACATTTCAGCATCGCACTGTTGGAGGGGCCATCTTTTGAACGTAAAAGATCCTGTAGCACTGTTCAAAGAAGAGCAGGGAGTTCTCCCGGTGTCCTGGCCAACATTTATCCTTCAACCAGCACCACCAAAACAGATTAATTGGTCTTTTTTATCTGATTGGTGTTTGTGGGACTTTGCTGTGCACAAATTGGCTGTCGTATTTCCCGTCATGACAACAGTGACACTTCAAAAAGGTAATTAATTGGTTTTGACGTGCTTTGGGATGGCCTGAGGACTTGAAAGGCTCGAAATAAATGCCCATTCTTTCTTTTGGCTTCACTCCCCCACCCAGAGTCCACTCCATGTGTTGGTCACTCTTTGTGTGAAGAAGTACTTCCTGATATCAGTCCGAAGTTTGTTTAGTTTGCAGTCTAGTTTGAAGTAATGTTCTGGATCTGTTTACAACTTTATAGAGCTCTTTGATAAATCACTTGCTTGTTTCTGTGAGGCTGGGGTGGGATGGACTTGTGTTTATCAAAAATCCAAGAATATAATGTTAAAAACTTTGTGATCAGTATTAGAGAATCCAGTATGGGCAAAGTAAAGAACCAGAGCACATGCTACCCGCTGATAGAATATACACCAATAGTTTCTTAAAATAATACTGTTTTGCTGCTTGGAGCAAGTGGATACCTGGTAAAATCTCACACTCTTAGAACTTCCATTTCAAAAGTACTATTTACTCTTGAAGAAACTGCATGGCAAATTATTCACCAGCAGTTGTAAAATAGGATAGGTTTTGTCCTTCTCAATAGAACTCAACCTGATTCATAAAACCCCTGTATTCAGAGACCTTTTCACCTGCTTCTAAATACTACAACTACAATCTGGAGAAAAAAAAGGGACATCTAAATTTTTAGTTGCTGTACAAAAGTACAATTGTGCTCCTTAAGTGGTGAACTCCTTTATACACCTATATATTATACTGAAATATCAGAGGATAGTAAAACACTCTGGCATATAGAATGTTGTAACTTATAGGTTAGCCAGTAGCTGCTTTTATTTACATGTGGCCACATTGCCTGTTTACTAATATTAAGTCTAGCGATTCTGTGTCCTTTCTAACTTGACATTTTAAAAACTTTTATATTAAACCCTGGTGGGGAGGGGAATGAGCATTTCATGTCATTTACATAGGTTTCTGATTTTCCTGACTTTGTAGAACAAAAGTTCCAACCTTTTCACCTTTGAGGCCGACTGAATCTCTCTTGTTTGTTTGCCCTGTTACTATTTAACACAACGCAATGAGTCTGTAATGCGTAAAGACAGCAATGCAGACACTGCTAATCTTGCAGATCGTTTGGGGAAGATAACCAAACACTAGTGTAAACTGGCTCCTGATGCTTTTGGCTTGACACAGTTGTGGCTATATGATTTTGTATGGTTTTGTATTAAAGATTGCTCATTTAACCTCAGTGTGTGTGTATATATAAAAATATATATAATATATTTTTGTTTGCATTGTTTACATTAGTGCTTCTGTGCACATTTTTTGTTTCCACTGTTACTTGAACTTTTAATTTTCGATACTTTTGCTCCACAGCTTGCTCAGGTCGAATTAAAAACTCAGTAACATGCAAATCCTTAAAAATGCATTAAAAAAAAGATTAACCAGAGCCAGAAGCGAACTCACTTTAACGCCACGCTTCTTTATTAAAAGCCATTAAATTACCAATAGGCATTGGGTAAGGGCTAGGAGATGTCACAACATTAATAACTCAGGTGCTTGGTTTTGAAGGGTATGAAATAAGAAAGGAAGAACTGGTGGATAAATCATACTTTGGAAGTGTAGTAATCGGTATTTTTTTTATATAAGAGAAACGGAGATCCCATATTCAATTTTTTCAGTGAGTTCCCAAAATTATGTAACGTTTTAATAAGTGACACCAAAATCCACATCTCTGAACCCAGTTAAAGCTGACATTTGGTCAAAACAAGTTGACTTTACTCTGTCAACCAGCCTAAATATTACGATTCCTTGCTTGTCTCCTTGACCCCAATAATGGAATACGCCTGTGATCTTATTAAATGTATGAAATAGCATGGAGTTCATTCCATCCCCGAGTTACTGCAATGTGCAGCCCGATGCTTTCACAAGCACGACGTGTATAGGCTGGCAAAAAGACCACGTTGATACTGAACGTGGCATGGCTACCGTGTGCAGAAATGTCTTGACGTTTAGAAACTAGGATAGTAGACCGTATTGCCCTTTAAGTTTTATATCCGTGTATTTCAGTTTGTGGTCCATTCCTGCAGAAACGTGACTTTAAATGAAGACCACATCTCTAACCAATGGTGCCAGATTTAAAAACATCCTGCTGAACCCTTGCATCATCGTTGTTTTTTTTCTAAGATGTTATTATATATACACTAAGACACACGCCCAAAACTAGCAAGGTTTGCCAAAAAGTATCTTAACAAAATACGAATATTTCTCACTCGTTACATCATCTAAAAAAAACTTACAAATGTTTGAGGGTTTGTGAAAACATTTTCTACATAAATGTCTCTGAAATTGAACATTACCACATAATGTGCAAATGCACCTTAAAGCAGGCCAAATAGTTTTAATATGGTTTTAAACTGAGTTGTAGTCTGTAATTGTAGGTAGTTAGCTCTTTTTGTTTTATTTACCTTTCCTTGGAAAGTGCTTCATTTTTGCAAGTAATTTCTTAACACGAGTCTAGATTCCAGACTCGGCTGGGGTTTATGTTAATATAACTTTTAAAGTTTTTTTAAAAATTTAAATACAAATCTTGCCTAGCTGCAGGCTAAGTTTTTTTTTCATGTGGTTATATATAAATTGCATTTTGTTTTTCATGAACGATGCTGGAAAAGTCGGGACAGAGTTGTGTGGGGCACATCTGTCGTGCTGTGGCACATCTCGCACACATCTGTGCCAATGACTGGTTGATGTCCTACTTCGTCCTAACTGGGCTTGAATGGTCCAACATCTGGTAGCAAATTCAGCTATCCTTGTTTCTGAGCGTCTGGTGTGTGTGGGGTGGGAGGAGAGGAGGAACAGGAGAGTTTGGTATGAAATACAGCATCAAGGCCAGGTAGAGGGCATAAAATACCGATCACCCATGCCATGGTTAAAGGAGAAGCACGCTACACAGTCAAAGGAACAATTTGTACCGCTCAGAGAAGAAAATCAATAAGACGCAATGTCTAAAGGGAGATGCTTTAAGTCGCACTTTTCCAGCTTGTATTATTATTTGTTTCGTGTTGCTGTTTACCTGCAGTATTGAGAGAGATTGTTTGGTGGGCAAGCATTTCAGAGCTTCCATTTAAAAAAAAATCAGGCATTCCAATGGGGCATTGAACAAAGCTGCCAACATGACCTTTCTCCATATACAGTGTGCAGTTTATTGAATTATGCAAATTTGCTGTAAAGTTAACTGCTTATTTTGTAAATATGTTCTCGAATGTCAACTTTGACAAAAGCCGTGTAACATAGATATATAAATTGTTTTTAATTAAAAAAAAGTTTTTTTTTTCCTCTTCGCCAGTTGGCCATAAAAGAACAATGCGATATTGTTAAATTCTGCATGAACTCCCTCGAGTTTACAACTGCAAATGTACATGCAAAAGGAGATGCTTTAAATAATGCACCATCCTGTTTTATAAAAATGGAAATAAACTGACTTCCCTTCCAGTAAGACTAGTGTTGGTTTCTTTTATTACTAGTGAGTCACCGGTGCTGTTGAACATAAGTCGGAATGTACACTCTTTTATTGGGTCAGGAATGTTATTCTGCTAAGGTGGATCCATGTCCCTTTAAGGCCATAACATCTTAATTGTTAAGGCACAAGTCAGTTAGTGTTTCATTGCTGTTTGATCGGGGAACTTTGCAGATTAGAATGTGCTTGTCAATTTTTCTCTTTTAATTGAGTTCTCCATAAAAGTACTTTCACATTTTATGAAGGGTGTACAATCAGACATATATTTTATGAACTAAGGGTACATTCTATGGTTTTATGAGAATACACCTCCCCAAGCATAAGTTTATAAAGTCACTGCATGCTGACTGCATGGTAATTGTGGAAAGCATATCTCACCGCATTAGGCTGCTTGCACTGGGAACTTTACGGCTCGAGGGAGGCGGAGGTGATGTGTTTGGCCCACGGATATGGGGGATGGGGGGGGGGGGGGGGGGAGGTATCCTGCAGAGTTGTGATTGTGTTCGTGCTCTTCACGGCTCGAGGGTGGGTTGTTGCATTGCGGAGATAGTTAATAGCGAGTGGGTTTCAGGAATGGGCCCCGACCACCCAGTATTTTCTCAGTTCCAAGTAGAGGCCAAACAGCACCTGTTGTAATGGGCAAATGAGCCACAAGTGTTTGAGCTCTGTGTTTTGGGTGGGGGTGTGAGGGGGACGGTGCTGTACTCTGCTACATATGAGTGAATGCATCTATTTGCCACTAGTCTGGCCTGCACCTATTGTACTGCCTCTTGTCAGAAGCCCCAGAAATCTTTGGGCTGCACAAAGACAGATGGAGACTTGGGGGGGTGGTTTTAAACTCCAAGAACGCGTGGGTTGGGGCGGGTAGGAGTTGAAAATAGTTGGTTTTTTGGGTCGCGATCGCAACCTGGCTTTATTTCCAGGTTTAACGTGTGCGGTAAAAGTACAGGCTTCCCACTGGGAATGCAAAGTCCGAAAACTTTGCGGTTGTGACCCAAAAAAAACAACTATTTTCCACTTCCAACCGCCCCCAACCCACCCGTTTTTGGGGTTTAAAATCACCACCCCCCACCTTGTATCACTGAATAAATTAAATGTTAGGAAGTGCTGGAGATGCTCAGCAGGTCAGGTGGCAGCCGAAAAAGAAATTACGGGTTATTGTTTAGACTGGGGACCATTCCTGAGTTTTGATTAAGGGGGGCATCCAACCCATTAATCCAGTGATTCTCATCAAGTAGCTGTGTATTTCCAGCGATTTTTATTTCCAATTTCTCTAAGCAGTAAAGGATGTCTGGTTAGATTTACAATGCGGCTCTAAGACACTGCAGGCTGAGTAGTGGATTAACAGGGAACACCCCGGATTCACCGCAACAGTAGAATAAATACGGTTACCAACCCTCCAGGATCATCCTGGAATCTCCAGGAACCTGGGAGAAAAATCATAGGCGCATTTAAAAAAATGGTGTTTTTAATTTTCTTTGAACACCTTCAGTTATTAGTTATAAAAAATATTGGAGATGGGAAAAACGGTGACTGAAAGGCAGTTGGAGGTGATCGATCATGGGGGCGATTTTAAACCCTAAGAACGGGTGGGTTGGGGGTGGGTGGGAGTTGAAAATAGTTTTTTTTGGGTCACAACCGCAAAATTTTCGGACTTTGCATTCCCAGTGGGAAGCCTGTATATTTCCGCGCCGACGTTAAACCCGGAAATAAAGCCGGGTTGCGGTCGCGACCCAAAAAAAACAACTTTTCAACTCCCACCCGCCCCCCAACTCACCCGTTCCTGGAGTTTAAAATCACCTCCCATGTGACGAAACCTCCAGGAATATGTCCACCTAGAGTTGGCAACACTAAGTAGAAATGATTAACTCACAGTCAAGGCTGCTGTGTCAAATCCCTGGGCCATCATCCTGTCACAATGACCCTCGCTGTGTGTCCACTCCATAAATGCTTCAACATGGAGAGGTCAGTTAGTTTGCTGGTGTTTGAAGGTTCAATGCTGGTGTAATCAGCTCGTAGCTGGGGGTGGGAGAGGGTTCCGATACTACGTGGGATATAATGTCAGCCTCAAGCCCAGGTACCTTAGTCTTAACACAAAAAAAACAAAAACTGCAGATGCTGGAACTCAAAAAGGCTGGGGCATGCTCAGCAGGTTCGTCAGTCTCTGGGGAGAGAACAGAGATGTTGACCTTTCGGGTTTGATGGAGCCTTTGTCAGAATTGGGAAAAATATTACTGACGAAAAGCATTTAAAAATGAACAACAAAGGGCAGGGGACACCCCCTCAAAGAAAAAGGGTGGCACTGCCAACTTTAGAATCCCCTGGTTGTCTAGAAGTATACGGGGCAAGATAAAGCAGAAAAAGAACGCTTATGGCTGTCACAGAAAACTAAATACTGCAGAAAGCCTAGAGAAGTATAGAAAGCACAGGGATGATGTCAAAAAGGAAATAAGGAAAGCAAAGAGAGGGCATGAAAAAATATTAGCTAGTAGGATTAAAGAAAACCCAAAGATGTTTGATCAGTGTATTAAGAACAAGAGGATAGCTAAGGAAAAGGTGGGACCTATCAGGGATGATAAGGGTAACTTGTGTGTGGAAGCAGAGGATGTGGGTAGGGTTTTAAATGAATATTTTGTCTCCGTATTCATAAAGGAAAGGGATGCTCCGGACGCAGTAGTTAAAGAGGAGAGGTGTGAAATATTGAATAAGGTCAACATTACGCGAGAGGAAGTACTAGAGGGACTGGAATCCTTGAAAGTTGGTAAGTCACCAGGGCCGGATGGGTTGTTTCCTAGGCTACTGAAGGAAGCCAGGGCAGAAATAGCGGATGCTCTGAGGATCATTTTCCAATCCTCACTAGATACAGGGGAGGTACCGGAGGACTGGAAGACTGCAAACGTAGTACCATTGTTTAAAAAGGGTACGAGGGAAAGGCCGAACAATTATAGGCCGGTCAGTCTTACCTCGGTGGTGGGCAAACTGTTAGAATCAATACTGAGAGATAGGATAAACTGTCACTTGGAAAGGCATGGTTTAATCAGGGATAGTCAGCATAGATTTGTTCAGGGAAGGTCATGCCTTACAAATCTGATTGAATTCTTTGAGGAAATGACAAGGAGGATTGATGAGGGGAGTGTAGTGGATGTTGTCTACATGGATTTTAGTAAGACATTTGACAAGGTCCCACATGGCAGACTGGTCAAAAAGGTAAAAGCCCATGGGACACAGGGAAATGTGGCACATTAGATCCAAAATTGGCTCAGTAACAGGAAACAAAGGGTAAAAGTTGATGGATGTCTTTGCGAATGGAAATCCGGTCCAGTGGTGTGCCACAGGACTCAATGTTGGGTCCCTTGCTGTTTGTGGTATATATTAACGATTTGGACTTGAACGTAGGGGGCATGATTGGCAAATTTGCAGACGACACAAAAATTGGCCGTGTAGTTGATAGTGAAGAGGATAGCTGTAGACTCCAAGAAGATATCAATGGGTTGGTGGAGTGGGCGGAAAAGTGGCAAATGGAGTTCAACCCGGAGAAGTGTGAGGTAATGCACTTAGGGAGGGCAAACATTAAAAGGGAATACGCAGGGGTAGAGGGAGTGAGAGACCTTGGAGTGCATGTACACAGGTCCCTGAAGGTGGCAGTACAGTACAGGTAGATAAGGTTGTGAAAAAGGCAAACGGAATGCTCTCCGTTATTAGCCGAGGCATAGAATACAAAAGCAGGGATGAAATGACGGAACTGTATAAAACACTGGTAAGGCCACAGCTGGAGTATTGTGCGCAGTTCTGGTCACATTACAGGAAGGACGTAATTGATCTGGAGACAGTGCAGAGAAGATTTACAAGAATGTTGTCAGGGCTTGAAAATTGCAGCTACGAGGAGAGCTTGGATAGGCTGGGGTTGTTTTCCTTGGAGCAGAGGAGGCTGAGGGGAGACTTGATTGAGGTGCACAAAATTATGAGGGGCCCAGATAGAGTAGACAGGAAGTACCTGTTTCCCCTAGCGGAGAGTTCAAGAACTAGAGGACATAGATTTAAGCTGATTGGCGGAGGATTACACGGGATATGGGACAATTTTTTACCCAGAGGGTGGTGGGTGTGTGGAATTCGCTGCCCGAATTGGTGGTAGAGGCAGGGACCCTCAACTCTTTTAAAAAGTACCATGGACTTGCACCTAAAGTGCTGTAAGCTGCAGGGCTACGGACCGGGTGCTGGAAGGTGGGATTAGAATGGGCACCTGGTTGTTCCTCGAGCCGGCGCGGACACGATGGGCCGAATGGCCCCCTTCTGTGCTGTATCTTTTCTATGGTTCTATGGACAGGAAAACCCCAGACATGAGAATAGAATGGACCTGTAAAGTGCAAAAAAGAATGGTTAAATGGTTAAAAAGTGAGACTAACGAGAGAAATTAAAGACATTTACAAGCCACAGAGAATACGTCCATAGCCGAGTGGTGGGGATAAGGGAGCTAGAAATGGAAGCATATAAAAAAATTGGCTCAGTCCCATTTGCACCTATAGTTCTTACTGGTTTGTCCTGTTTTACATTTCATGGGTCTGGAGGTTTGGAAATGGCTGTTTTTTTTTTAAAAACAGTTATCGCGTTGGTGGATAAATCCTAAATCAAAACACCGAGATCTGTTGGTATATGCAGCTTGAGATACATGGAATTAAACTTTTTAAGTAGTAGCCCCAAGCCTCTATGTTGGCCTAGAAGACAAAAAGTTTGGAGACTGCTAATGCAGATGAATTCCTAGTTTCAACACAACACTGTGGCTAGCAAGGTGCCATTGGAGGGAGGGAAAGAATGGGGTTATTGGTGAAGCATTTTGGTTAATATGTTCATATAAAATTCCTTTGTAAGCCCTAGTAACACACTGTGAAATAATGCCACTCGCTCGAATTGAAATCGGGGTGTACAGTTCAAGTCATGTGCTTGGACTGCAGGAGTTTAACTGCCAGCATTCTTCTGCATAACAGCGAGCAGTGAAGGAACACTCACAATACCCGAATAAGCTCACCCCACAAATTCTATCCCTATTGTACAGGGCAACACACCCTGTTGATGACAGGATTACGGTGGGACACTCAACGAGATGTAAAGTGCATTGTCACATTACCAGAGTCAAGGTACACCAGGCATTGAGGAGAAACTCAAAATACATTTACAAAAATGCAATCCCTTTATTTCATCTCTTCACAGAAACCACATTAATTACAGATTGTCATGGCATCGACTTTCATTACACATCTCACTACTTCTACAAATGGAAGATCCCAGTTTACAAAAACTCTGTAGATATGTTCAATACAATAACCAATCACAGCTCTTACTGACGAAACAGTAAAGCCCCATGCTTCAGGAAAAAAAAATACACACAGTCTATAAACAAAAAATGTTCCTATTGTATCCAGATTTTCACAAATTATTTCTTTATATTAAGATTCACAAACAGACACTAATCTAGATGCATCGTGCAGTTTCTTAGCATATACATGCATAATTAGAACCTTTTATTTTTTAAAAGCAGGAATAAAGTGAAGTTCATAATGTTTTATATGATTCCTTACACATGGTTCAGGAGACTATGAAAAATGTCACATTCGTGTAAAAAAAAATTAATGCTTAAAAAAGGCGAAAAAAAGGCATTTTGTATTTGTTTCACTTTTACATTTTGCTTAAATAGAATTTTTTAAAACTTTTTCTTCTAAACACACACTTTCCATACATCTCGAAACAATCACTGCCTTTTAATCGAATGGGACAGAACAAAGTCCTGACAGACATTTCTAGCACATTCTGCTTTAAACCAAAAGTACTTCATTGTAAACAGCTAATTTTAAGGTGCACTCAACAGCTTTAACGTTCTCTGTTGATGCGACTTTCTTAAGATTTGTATTTTTCTGTTTTGGTGAGAGATGAGGTGAATCACATTCAATGTGAGAATGTTCACAGATTTAATTACTGGCTGGTTTATCACTGCAGTTGTGATTAATTAACTGTCGATCACTTGGAATAAAATACGGTTGTATTAACAATGTCAGTGTTGGGGAATGGAATACTTTGTACATTTTTGCATCCAGCGTCAGCATTAAATATCCTCAGGCCAGGTGCAGAGTGATGCTTCACTTTACTCTGCCTCAGTGACACAATTCATTGCTGGAACAATCTGCGATTCAGGCTCTGCTGGGTTCTGGTCTGGAGGTTCTGGAACACGACACTGGCAAAAGGGACTGCCCAACACTCTGGGCCCAAAGAGCAGACTGCTGCCGAAGGTATACGAACGGAGTAAAGACACCTTTCACCAGAGAGAGTCCATTCGGTGATTTTTAAATGACATGTGGGAGGAGGAGGAAGGAGTCGGGTGAAAGGCAAGTACCCCAAAGCCTGTCCCTCCCCTGTACAAAGGATTCCTTCCAGATTGGTGACCGTCAGCCATTGTCCGATTGTAAACAGTTCCAGTAAGGTTTGGGCGGCTGAACATTGTAATACCATTAATAACGAGAACTAAAGAAACTTATCCCCCCCCCCACACAAAAGGAGATTTCTGTCCTTTCTCCAGTGACACCAAAATCTTTCTGGCTAACATTTTACAATTTGTATATTATATGTCATTTAATTATTTCATCAAGGTACATCTGTAATATGGATGATTTATTTTGCCCTGGAATGGAGTGCCACTTTCGAGGGTGGAGATTGGAAAGCATTTGGGCAAGAAACTAAAACTTTCATAAATGAGGGGGTTATTCATCTCTCACTGAACGAAACAGGTCTATGATTCGGAATGTTGGATCTAATTTTAATCATTAAATACTTTTGGCTGTACTGGTCAGACCTTATCTCTCTCTCTCTCTCTCTGGTTTGTGTATCTTTCACTCACAAGGTTGAACATATTTCAAAGGGAGCTGACTCACATCCAGTACCAAGTAAAGCAGACATTTCTTGCCTATATTCCTATTTAGAAAGTGAAGAGTAAATTCTTTCTCCCTCGACAGTGGCACCTCATTACTCCCAATCACAGGGGCAGTGGGTGAGGTGACTGACTGTCGATCCTGGGCTGAAATGTCTGGAAATATAAACCAGTCAACAATTTTTTTTTTAAAAACAGGGGCCCCCAACCCTTCGATTAATTCTGCACCTCAGTGAAGTGCAGACTGGAGATTTTCAATTCACTTTCCATCAACAGAAAAGCAAATACCAGAAGTCGAAAAACAATTCCCACCTCCTTCGTCCGGAGCCAGGCTCTTTTTTTAAAAAAAAACATCTTTCTCGTCTCTCCCAGAGGGAGGGGCTTTTACAGAATCAGAGAGGGAGCCCGAGGAGCAAACTGCACCCACCCCACTAACAGAAAACTGGTCCGGGGGTCCCTGTGAGTTTGTACTAAGGAAATCTGACAGTGCAGCGGGAAATTCAGTGTGACTAACGCTGTGGGAGTTCAGAACCAAACTCTTACTTGGGGGTCACGTTCAAACACGAATAGCATTACACGAAAGGAGTCGGATGCAATTCACACAAAATTAAATACAAAGTGTTAAAAGACTTCGCTTAAAATGTAAAAGAAGCTTTTCCTGCAATTCCAAGTAATTGCTTTGTGAATATTATTCTTTGTACAAAAACTATTTAAGACAATATACAAAAAGAATAAGTGGATACATTGACTCTGCCAGTGATATACTCTGCAGTTCTAGATATCGATTTAACAGAAATAAATCATTCTTCATATTCTCTTTATTTTTCAAATCCTGTGCTTTCATGAATATTGTTCCTTGTTGTGGATTTTATTTTTTAATTTTACTTATTCTAAGGTAAAGTTATCCAGTTCATGGGCTTTCACCCACTGTACGAGTGCAGCCACTGCCCAGGACTGGACCTCACTGAGGGCTGGTGTTAAATCAGCATCAGGTACAAACTGGGTTTCAGAGCTGTAACGTGTTACACCACCCGAACATTCGGGAGAGAGAAAGTGAGCGGAGAGCGAGTGAGTGAGAAGCACGAGGAAGAAAGTGAAAGAGAGACTCACACAGCGAGAGAGAATGGGTAAAAGACACCAAGAGTGAGAGAGAAAATGACAGGAGAGAGAAAATGACAGAGAGAAAATGACAGAGAGAAAAGTGAAAATAAGAGACAGCCTCACACATAATCACTTTTACACTCTACACAACAGGTCTGGGTGAAATGCTGATTGGAGTCAGACTTCCACTGTATTGAGTTATTGTGCTCATCTTTAATTTAGAAAAAAAAATGTATCATAATACAGGCAAAAAGTGATCAGGACCCACTCTTAAAAAGTATAACGTGAAGTGGGTGAGGCTGAGAGACTGAGCCTGTAGCAGGAACAGGGTCGCTGCAGCTCATTCATGCAGCAGGTAACCCAGACATAGACAGAAGGCCCTCAACGCATTAAAACAAAAGGTGTTTCTTCCCTTAGCGGGGGTGCATCTGAAGCCAGACGTCTGCCCCTCCTTCCTTAATGTTAATGGCCAGACATTCTGGGATCAGACGGGAGCGGAGACCGAAGCTGCCCATCTGCCACCCGGTTAAGATTGCCGGTTGAAGTAAAGTAAAGGCAGGGAGCCAGGCCCATGGCCTCGCAATTTACTGCACAGTGGAACACAGTGCTGACCAGTGTGCAAAGATCACAGTCCTGAAATACCTGGTAAAGTGTAAAAGGAGAGTGAACAAAGAGAGAGAAGAACTGACGAGTGATGAGAACTATTATTATTTTTTTGGTTTTCGTTTTTTTTTACAAAATATTTCACAATTTTCACATCTATTCTACTGTGATATATCTATAAATCGCTTGTGCTGTTTTCACTATTAATGCACGAGCTAACACACTACAGCTCTGACACCAGTTGGGATCCTGGAATCAAAGCAGGTGATTGATTAGCAGGCGGTGATCGATGGCTGAAGCCCCAGCGTGCACATTCTCCGTGAATCAGACATCCTGTTCTCAGTCCCCTCGATTGGTTTGGGTGGAGGAAGGGGTGGTGGGGGAAGGGGTGGGAGGGGGGGGGGGAGGGGGGAAGAGGAGGGGGGGGAGGGGGGGAAGGGACACGGTGACTGCAGAGAAGATCGCGTTGCTTGAGGCCGGTGGAATGGTAGCTCTTTTGAGACTCAGAGCCGCAGCGATTCAGCACAAAAGGACGGCAGCAGCAGGAGGAAGCAAAGCGAGACATTTCTGGAACAGAAGGGAGAGGGGAAGGGGGGATGGGACAGGTAGGCTGGGTCTCACTAGTTAATGGACCGGTTTTGTGCACTGCACCGGTTACAGGTGTAAAATGCAAGCAGCGAGCGGGGAGGCTGGAGACTGGGCGGGAGAGATGCAAGTTCTGGGTTGGACAGGATTTCAACACAGTTTGGGAAAGTTCTCAGGACCTCCAGCTGAAGCAGGAATGGGGCCTGCACCAGGATCTGGAGGCAGGACTAGGTCATTAGCAGCAGAAACAACTCCTTTTACCCCCATCGGCAGTCTGAGGACCTCCACGTGTCTGGACACAGATTTCAGGAGGCAAACAGTCTCGTCAGAGGCAAATCCTGCCAGGCCTTTGGGCAGAAGAAAAGTCCCGTAATTATTACTGAACGAGAAGTCTGAAGGCAAGAGGACTGGGCTTACTGGACCGGGGGAGGGGGGCAGAGGAAGCGATGACACCAAACAGAGAAAGAGCAAAGCAAAGCAGAAGCAGCGAGGAAAAGAGGGGAAAAAAACAAGAAGAAATTAATGTTAGAATCTTCTTAAGTTGGAACATTGATTATATATTGGTGCCAACATCAATAAAGAACAAATAACTGACTCAAGACGACAGCTGAACAGGTACCAGAGCCACAGCTGAATGGAACAAAACAGGAGATGGGTCAATATCTCCCCCCGTGGAGGAGCTGAGAACATCTGCATCTGGGTAGGATTCTGGGGGTCGCTGAGATTGGTCAAGGTTGGGGTTGCCAACTCTGCTTGGACGTATTCCTGGAGGGTTCATCACGTGACATTCGATCATGTGGTGTTTGACCGCGTGACGTCCCACCGCGTGACGTCGGTGGTCTCGGGATTACCCAGGGGCCGGACAA